>NW_014011451.1:0-6541 GCF_000611645.1 Monoraphidium neglectum
CCCACACCCACCCTGGTGCGGTCCAGCTTCTCCTTGAAGTCCGCCATGTGGGTGGCGTCCATGAACAGCCGGTACAGCAGGCTGGCGCTCTCACTGGCGCCACACAGGAACTCACGCACTTTGTCCTGGGGGGGAGGGGGGTGAGCAGGGTTTGGATTTGGGGCAAAGCAAGCTCGGCCGATCGGGAGCGCGTGCATGGCGCGAGTGTCTGCGAAGCAGCGAAGGGCCCCCAGCGGTTGCCGGGGCCCGCCCTCAGCCGTCGCCCCACAGCGCGCTCGCACGCCCGCCAGGCCTGCCCCCAAAGCACTCCGCCCCTCCCACATCGCGGGCCCCCCCCTGCGCCAAGCAGCTGCCCTGCCCTGCCGCGCCGCGCCGCGCCGCGCCGCGCCGCGCCGCGCAGTGAGGCGTCGCGAAACAGGGGACCCTAAACCCTGAACCTCAAACCCTAGACCTCAAACAGGGGGCGCACCTGCGTCATCACGCAGAGCGGGTTCTCCGCGGCGACGTTCAGGTGGTCCAGCAGCGGGTCGACCAGCGCCTTCCTGCTCGCGCCCGCCACGCGCCCGCACCTCTCGCCCGTCACCCTCCACGTCGTGTTGACGCCGGCGCCGGCGCCGCCGCCGCCGCCGCCGCCCTCCGTCGCCTTAATGACGCGCTCTATCGTCACCCAGTCGCCGAGCTCCTTGGGGTACGGAGCTGCGGGCCTGAACCGGTCGTCGCCCGTGTTCCAGAGGGTGACCGCCAGCTTGGCCTCGCTGGCGCCGCTGCGGATGAGCTCCCGCACGCTCCTGCCGCGCCCCGTCTCGCGCGCCGTCGCGCCGAGGCAGATCTGCAGGGCCTGCAGGATCGCGGACTTGCCGCTGCCGTTGGTGCCGCTGATGAAGTTGACGTGGGAGCTGCACGGCGGGTGGCGTGGGTGGGGGTGAGGGTGCGGTGCGGCCGGGGTAAGAGGGAGCTGGGAGGGGGCCGGGACTGCGCGGCCTGGCCACAGTCGGTTCGAGTTGCACGACTGCAATCGCAGGACCGTGCTACTGATGCATGTCGCATGGGCACGCCTCGGCCCCGGCCAGCTCTGCTGCGGCACATCATATGAGCGTGCTGCCAAGAAACGCTGACAGGGTCCCCTAGCCCGCGGAAGCACCCAGCCCCCAGCTCCCAGCCCCGCAGGCCGCCGGGCGCCGGCCCGCCGCTCCACCCGGCCGCGGCACCCGTCCTCGCCCCCTGTCCCACCCGAACTCCATCGCAAAGTTCTCGTGGCACATGAAGTTCTGGACTTTCACGCTCTTGACGTGCCCCGCCAGCCCCTTGCCCCGCACCGCGCCCGCGCGCGCCGCGCCGCCGGCGTTGCGGGCGCGCACGGCTTGCTCGATGCGCTCGTCCTCGTCAGCGTCGCTGCCGGGGCCGCCCGACGCGTCCAGTTCCTCCTCCTCCTCTTCCTGCTGCTGCTCCGAAGCTTGCTCTTCTGACCGCCGCCTCTTGGCTGCCGCCGCCCCGCTACCGCGGCGCGGCTGTGGGGGCGGCCGTACCGCCCCGTGGCGGCCCGGCGGCGGGGCGGCGGCGCCATCGCTGCCTCCGCTGTCTTCTTCCATTGGGTTGCCGCCACCGCCGCCACCGCTGCCCTCCTCCTCCTCCTGATGCTGCTCCCCCTTGCCGCGGGCCGACCGCCGCCGCGACCGCTGCTGCTGCTGCTGCTGCTGCTGCTGCTCCTGCTGCTGCCCCCGCTGCTGCTCCTCGCGGGGCGCCGACCGCGGCGAAACTCCCTGCTCAGCCGCACCTGGCCCACGGCGCGCCTGCTTGCTCGCGCCACGACCGCCGGCCCCACGGCGCTCGGCCTGGTCCTGCCCGCTGCCGTTGGTCCTGTCCTCCCCCTCCTCCTCCTCCCCAGCCTCCTGCGCCTGCTCGCGCTCCCGCTTGACGCGCATGGCTGGCTCCGCCGGTGAGGCGGCCTGCGCGCCGCCGCCCACCCTGCCGGCGAGGTGCTGCCAAGCAGCTTCCTCGGCTGTGCACCAGGTTGCGAAATGTGTGCAGGCATGGCAGTGGTTATTGGGAATGGGATCTACGGGTGCCTTACTGCCACCAAGGAATGTGCGCAAACCAGGTGGGCGCCAACAGCACACCACTGCCACAGCCAGCGCGCCAACACCGCTCCTGCACGCAGGCCCACCTGCTGACTTGTCCACCAGCGTCCCCACCAGCTCGTGCCACAAGAGTTCCTCCGAGTCGCTGTCCTCGTACCTGCGCAAGCGTTTGCAAGCGGCGTGTCCCGATGACGGCGCAGCAATTCAAGTGAGCTGACAGCACAGAGCGCAGGCAGCACGCGGCTGCTGGTGTCGCCCAACCCACAAGCCGGACACCCACCTGACAAGATACCATATGCCCTTCTTGTCGCGCCTGACGCTCGTCACTGCCCCAGCGTAAAAGCGAAGCTTGCGCGCCCGGTCCTCGCTCACGAACTCTTTGCGGGTCGCCCGTCCTTGGTATAGGGCCCTAGCTTCGCGAAGGGATGCGGGGGCCTCTGCCATTACCTCCTCCGGGATCTCAAAGCTCCAGATCAAACTGGCGCCATTTGCGTTTTTGCACAAGGGCTAGGGTCAAGGTTCGGAGCACGATTCATCGTTCACTCCAGAGGTCTGCGTGGGGTGCTGTGCCGTACGGTATTCCCTGAGTGACCGTGGGCTCAACGACCATGGGCTTCGAGCAGTCACATGAACAGCACTGCTGGTGCTGTTCATCAGCCGACTGCGCCAGTTGAAGGGGCTGAACGATCGCTTATCAAAGGTAAACATTATCATAACACTCGTGATAGTGAGCCCATACCAAAGCCCAACACTAGAGTATCCCCGATGTATGTGCGTGCTGACGTGGATGTACATAGAGGCCTCCAGACAAGGCGACCAGGCGGCGAGCGATCCACCCAGACCCACACTGACCCATGCCCCCTCCCTCCAGGCGAGCAACAACGAACGAGTGGGAGGGGGTGTTCCTTTACAGGGCTGCCTACACCAGCCCCACGCAGCCAACCACCGCCGGTCCCGCCCTGAATCAAGCCAACCACAGCATCAACAAGCTGGCCCAGCGATTACAAGGCCCCCTCTCTCTCGTGTCACTGATGACAATGTCAACGGAGCATGGCGCCTTGCTTGCATACAGCATGAAAAACACGCCGCTACGCAGCGGACGTCAATGCCATTCATGGCTGCTGCTGCTGCTGCTGCTGCTGCTGCTGCTCCTGCTCCTGCTGCTGCTCCTGCTGCTCTCCCAGCTCTTCCCCCTCCGCCGCAAGCCCCAGCCGCCGCCGCTCCTCCGCCGCCGCCCGCACGCGCGCCTCGTGCGCGCGACCCGCCGCGCCGAGCCGGTTGATCGGCGCGCGCAGCCGCGCGGCGAGCGCGTCGGCGGCGCCCTGCGTCAAGATCAGCACGTCGCGCCGCAGGATGCCGTACACATTGGCCCCGCAGGCCGGCACAATGTCCACGCCCTCCAGGTTGCGTCCCGCGCGCCGCAGCACCGCGCCGCCGTCTGCGCCGTCCTTGGCCGCGTCGACGAGCAGCGCGCTGCGGCGCGGGCGGCCCGCCATCAGGCGCGCCAGCTTGGCGGCGAGCTCCTTGGTCTTTGGCTCAGTGGGCCGTAGGCTGTCGAGCAGCAGCAGCCGCCCCTCATGCGCCTTGGCACTGAGCGCGCACTTGAGGCCGAGCCGCCGGACCTTCTTCGGCAGCTTGTGCGCGTGCGACCGCGGGACCGGCCCGTGCACGGCGCCGCCGCCCCTCCACTGCGGTGCGCGGATGCTGCCCTGCCGCGCGCGGCCCGTGCCCTTCTGCCGCCACGGCTTGCGGCCGCCGCCGCGCACCTCTGAGCGGTCCTTCGCCTTGTGGGTGCCCTGCTGCGCCTTGGCGCGCTGCCACCGCACCACCCTGTGCAGAATGTCCAGCCGAACTGGCACGTTGAAGATGTCCCCGGGGAGCTCTCGCTGCGCCAGCACCCGCCCGTCGAGGCTGTGCAAGAACACAGGCTTCGGCGAGAAGTAGTCGATGCTGAAAGGGTAGCGCGCAAGCAGCATCCCGCGCGTCCGGCGGCCGAGGTCGGTGCGGGGCGGGCGGTAGCCGCGGCGCCGCGACTGCAGGTGGTCGGGCGCGGGCGGCGACCACGGCTGCAGATTGGGGTACGCGATGCCCGCCGCGTTCGACGCCGCGGGGGGCGCGCGCGCTGCTGCAGAGGCAGCAGCGGCTGCGTTGGTTGCGGCCTGGAGTGCTGCTGCGGACGTGGCCAGCTGCCGGTGCCAAGGCACCCATGCTGCTGTCTGCTGTGCAGCCGCCGTTGCTGCTGCTATCGGCGCAAGCCGCAATTCTCGGCGCAGCTGCTGCAGCAGCGCCGGGAGTAACATGGCTTGTGCTGCCGAACCGCTTGCGCGGCCGCCGCGGCCTGCTGGTGCTCAGTAGCGGTGCTGCTGCACGTGCTGCAATCGCTTGTTGCTACCACTACTATTGAAGGCTGATGGAGTGCCTCGCCTGTTAAAGCATGTTATCGTGACAGGCTTGAAGCCCTTGTTTGGTACCTAGGTGCCCCGGAAAAGCCTTCCGAAGATCTGATGTAGCGATCTGTAGCACAATGGCATGCAACACCTTGCAATTGCTATTTACTTGATGAGAGTTTGAAAGTGCGACTGCGATGTTTGGCATGCGCTGCCCACCTTGCTTCACTAAGTGTGCATCATGCTTTTTGCCGGCAGTGCTGCAGATTTCCCTACCAACTCGCTACAGCATTCGATGACGCTGATACAATTGAGATATTTTATGAAAGCCGTGGGCTCGCTGCCAGTGCCATCCAACGATCAGCACCGACAGCAGGGCTGCCACCTGATTGCCAGGCACGTGCGCGGTCCCCCATATATTCGGCAGTGGAGTATCAGTCTTAACGACCAGGATGCTACCCCTGACTGCGCAGCAACTGGGCGCCCCAGGCATTGTGGCTCTGGGCTCAGCGCTGCGTCAGCTGGCCGTGTCGGCGAAGCGCGGCGTGGCCAGCTGGGCCACAGTCGATGTGGATAGATGGTCCGGAGCGCATCCGGCAAAGGCCCAGAACCTGGGTGAGCGGGAGACGTGGAACGGCCGACGTGAATAGCTGCCGCCTTGCCTTGCACATGCAATCGCCGCCGCCCTCGGTACTGTGGCATACCACCGCCTTTGCAACCTGCAATCACAAGCCACACCCTGTACATGAGATTATCATGCAGCCTTGCGCTGCGGCCTCTCAACCGAGCCGCATCGCACACCCCGCCCCCGTCCCTGCCTCATCACCCCCTCGCCCCCCGCAGTTGGCGGCAAGTGGGTCGACGCCGCGAGCAGCATCACCGTCCCAGACCCCCTGAATGGCGAGCCCTTCACGCACGTCCCCGACACCCAGGGGGACGCCGAGCTGCGCCCCTTCATCGACAGCCTGAAGGCCGTGCCCAAGACGGGCCTCCACAACCCCTTCAAGCGGCCGGAGCGGTGGGCGCCGCGCGCGGCTGCACGGCGCGTCGGCGACGCGACGATTGCATATGCTGGCAGGGGCTCCATCTCAATCATGGTAGCCTCACTGCCACACAGATTTGCACGCGGTCAAAGCCAAGAATGCGTAAACCATTACGCCCAACCCCCCCTAACTCGTGCCGGATCTCCCTGTTACCCCACCCCGACCCCTGTCGCTCATCCACTCCACCACTCCCGTGGCTTACTCCGCCGCTCCCCTACTCTGTTATGGAACACGCCCACGAAGTTATGTTCTGTATGGTGAGGTGTGCGCCAAGGTGGGCGAGGCGATGCGGCGGCCCAAGGTGCTGGACTACTTTGCGCGGCTGGTGCAGCGAACGTCCCCCAAGAGCTACGCGCAGGCGGCGGCGGAGGTCACCGTGACGCGGCGCTTCTTCGAGAACTTCTCGGGCGACCAGGTGGGGACACGAGTCACCACGCGCCGGCAGGGGCTTTGAACCGAGGCCTCACTTGAGCGTGCGACCCATTCAGTTGCCGGGCCCCCAGCTGGCAGCTGGCCTCCCACAATTCAGCCAGCAGAGCAGCCACCAGCGGGCAACAGCAGCCTGAGCCCCCGCCGCGGCCGGCCCGCCCCGTCCCGCCCCTCATTACCCCCCTGCCCAGGTCCGCTTCACCGCGCGGGGCTTCAGCGTGTCTGGCGACCACGCGGGCCAGACCAGCACCGGCCTGCGGTGGCCCTACGGCCCCGTGGCGCTGATCACGCCCTTCAACTTCCCCCTTGAGATCCCCGCGCTGCAGCTGATGGGGGCGCTGTTCATGGGCAACAAGCCGCTCGTTCATGTCGACCACAGGGTGGGCGGCGCGGCGCTGATCTGATCTGGTCAGCGCTGGTGTGGTGGTGGTGCGGCGCTCGCTGACTGAGGGGGAAGGGTGCCCTTGGCAGGGATTGGGTTGAGGGATGCCGGGTGGGGGTTGGGGGCCGCAGTGGTATTGTTGGCACGTCAACAAAGCAGGGTGAAAGCCAGGCTGCATGGGTGCCTGCTAGGCGGGAAGCTGCACGTTGGAAGGGGCTTGGG
>NW_014011451.1:6641-7871 GCF_000611645.1 Monoraphidium neglectum
GTACTGGTTGGGTCGGCTCCGGGGCGCGCGGGTACTAGGCCGGCATGTGGCCTTTCGGGAGCTGTGCATGTTTCAATCTATTGGGTTGTTTGGGAGGGGTTGGGGGGCGGGGGGCGACGTCGCCGATTGCAGCTGGCCGTTGAAGTGTGCAGGGCAGAGCGGTTGAGCAGCCACAACACTTCTGCGATGCTGCCCCCTTCCCCCACGCTTCCACGCCTCAGCACACCCCCGCCATCGGCCCTCATCCACCCAAAGCCAATTCAGTGGGCCGACCCGACCACGATCCCCTGCCTCCCCCCGCCCCTCAGGTGTCAATCGTGATCGACCAGCTCTTCCGCCTGCTGCACGCGTGCGGCATGCCGCCGGAGGACGCGGATGTGCTGCACGGCAAGGGGCCCGCGATGGGGGCCGTGCTGGCCGGGGCGGAGCCGCGCAACACGCTGTTCACGGGCAGCCAGAGGGTCGCCGAGAAGCTGGCCCTAGACCTGCGCGGCAAGGTGGGCGCACACGCACTTTCTTGACTTGTGTGCGCACATACACATGTATGCGTGCCAATGTGTGTGTATATGTGCCCATCATCCTGTGTGTTGGTTTGGATGCGGCGTGCGCGTGTGCATGTGGAGTGTGCGTCATCACATCAGCCTCCATAATGTGGTGTAAGTTCGCCTTGCTGTTTTGGTTCCGCCACGTCACCTCACCACTGTCTTGAACGTTCCCCCTCCCTTCCCTCTCCTGCTTGCCAAATCCCTGACCACCCACCCGCCGTGCCGCCCGCCCCGCCGGCTGCCCGCACCTGCCGGCCCTCCCGTTTCCCCAGGTGTTCCTGGAGGATGCCGGCTTTGACTGGAAGGTGCTGGGCCCCGACGTGGCGGACGTCGACTACGTGGCCTGGCAGTGCGACCAGGACGCGTACGCCTGCAGCGGCCAGAAGTGCAGCGCGCAGTCGATGCTCTTCGCGCACAAGTGCGGGGGCGGGGGTGCCCGGGGGTTGGAGGAGGGGGTGTGGGGCCGCACAGGGGTGATGGTGTGGACGTTGGGTGTGGGGGGCCTGAGTGTACGTTGCCTCAGCCGGACGCAGGGACTGCAGGCTGGCTGGCAGCCCCCCCTCTTCTGGCACTACAGCAGTACAGCACAGGTGCGTCTCACACAGTACACACTCCACGTGCACCCACACGCAAAAGCACACACCATACACTCACTCACGTATCCGTCAATTTACCCCCCCCCCCC
>NW_014011451.1:8656-11047 GCF_000611645.1 Monoraphidium neglectum
CACACACACACCCCACCGCCACAGCAATTGGGTCAAGGCCGGGCTGCTGGAGAAGCTCAAGTCCCGCGCCGCCAGCCGCCAGCTGTCAGACCTGACCATCGGCCCCGTGCTGACCTGGACGACCGACGCCATCCTCGGACACACGAAGCGGCTGCTCGAGATCCCGGGCGCGAAGCTGCTGTGGGGCGGCAGGCCGCTGACGGGGCACACGATCCCACAGTGCTACGGCGCGGTGGAGCCGACGGCGGTGAGCGTGCCGCTGGCGGCGCTGGCGGACGCGGGCGCGTTTGAGGCGGCGACGACGGAAGTGTTTGGGCCTTTCCAGGTCGTCGTGGAGTATGAAGGTGAGGTTCCAGAAAATTTTGGCCAGTTGGTGCAGGGGTGCAGGGGTGCAGGGGTGCCAGGGTGGAGAGGTGCTGGGGCGCTGGGGTGCTGGGGCTTATTGGAGGCTCAGGGTGGGCATCAAAAAGTGTATGGCATGAGGGGAGTAGGGTCCAGGCTGCGGGGTAGATGGTGGTGGTCGAAGCATGTGTGCTGGTGGGCGGTTTGCAGGCAAACCTGTTGGGGGCGTGGCTGCGGCCTCGGGTGTGCGCAGAGGGCTGTGGCGCACTCAACGGCAGGCAGCAGGCGCAGGGACGGCCTGGGATTGTTTTAGGCCGCCGCAGTGCTTTCACGTGCGCAAGCATTACTACCACAATTGCGGTCCACATGCTTGAGATTGCCCTTGCAGCAGCTCTGATGCGTGCACCTTCCCTGCCCCCTTCCCTAAGATTCCGAGCTGCAGCTGGTGCTTGACGCCCTGGAGCGCATGTCGCACCACCTCACAGCCGCGATAGTGTCGAACGACCCAAAGTTCCTGCAGGTGCGCGTGCCCGCTGGGGGCGTGAAGAGGGGTTTACCAGCTTCACAGAGGGCTTCTTGGCTGCGAGGCTGCTTGATGTCTCAACGTCCCGCGCCCGCCTGCCGTCCGCGCCTGCGTTGCGACCCCTTCCAACTCACGTCTCCGCTTTTGAGGCTCGCGGGGCGCCGTTCTTCCTCATAGCCTAATCCTCCCCCCACTCTCCCACCCACCGATCCTCTCACGCACCAGCCACCTCCCGTCTCCCCACCCCATTTCATGTCACCCCCCATCACCCCCCCCCCTCTACAGCACGTGCTGGCCCACACCGTCAACGGCACCACCTACGCCGGCCTGCGCGCCCGCACCACCGGCGCCCCCCAGAACCACTGGTTCGGCCCCGCGGGCGACCCGCGCGGCGCGGGCATCGGCACGCCCGAGGCGATCCGGCTGGTGTGGTCGTGCCACCGCGAGGTGATCTACGACTACGGGCCCGCCCCCGACGGCGCCAAGCTCAAGACC
Source organism: Monoraphidium neglectum (assembly GCF_000611645.1). NCBI lineage: Eukaryota > Viridiplantae > Chlorophyta > Chlorophyceae > Sphaeropleales > Selenastraceae > Monoraphidium > Monoraphidium neglectum. Next base: position 10,017 of record NW_014011451.1, read on the forward strand.
ACGTGATCTGCTTTGCGGCTGATGAGCCGCGCGTGGTTGCTTGCCTGCATGTGCACACCTCGCCAGGGGCGGGCGGTTTGGGGGGGGCGCCGACTTTAAGGGCGGAGGCGTGCGGGCCGCCTTGGTGTGCACGGCTCCTGGGCCATGACGGCGGCAGCCTGTGCTGGCATTTTGTGGCTCCTCCGAGCGGCACCCTGTGACTTGCTTGCACTCGCTCTTGTGTCGCCAGCTGTGGTGCTGAGTAACATGCCGCTTTTTTTAAAAAAGGCAACAGCCTGTGAGGACAGCTCATGGTGCTGAAGTGCGGGGCACTGGGATGACCACACAGCACGGCCATAACAGCAGGGCGAAACTTGCCGACGATGACAACTGGATTCACAAAATGAAACGGTCACATGGCGGCTCCAAAGGTCAGGTCAGGAAGGCATGGCAGAGTTTGTTCAGTCAAGTAAAGTTGTTGGCTACCACTAGGCGTGACCGCTGTTGCTGTAAAAGCTGTCCCAACACAGCGCACGACACATCAACAAAACATGGAGCAGAGCCAGGGATGGAACGCAGCAAAATACACTGTCCCGCAGCCGCATGGCTTCACCGACCGTCCCAGCGGGCCGCGTTGCGTGCCTTTGCTCAGTCGCTCCGCTGCCCCGACCGCGCCCTGCGCTTCCTGAATGCGAGCGGCAGCACCAGCAGGAAAAACGCGACCAGCCCCAGCCACAGCACCAGCGCCGTCACCATAGGGAACCCCGCACTCCCCGCGCCGCCCATTTTCGAAACCGCCGGCAGTATCGCGCTGTGGGGCTTGGTCAGATGCTTCCCGCCCCCGCCCCCGCGCCTGCCCATTCCGGCGGCGCCGGCGCCTCCCTCCCGGCCGGCCTCAGAGGCAGGCCTCGCCTGCTGCTGCTGCTGCCCCCCAGGCTCCTTGGCCCCCTCCAACTCGGCCGCCTGATCCAGCCCTTGCTGCTGCCGATGCCACTGCTGCTGCTGCCCGCCGCCCACGGCCGCCGCGCCGTCCACCTCCCCTAGCGCCGCGA
>NW_014011450.1:0-10160 GCF_000611645.1 Monoraphidium neglectum
AGATGGGCACGCCGGGCGGGAAGACGCCTGGGGGCAGGCCCGTGAAGGGGTCGAGGACAGAGTACTCTTGCTCGACTGTGAAGGCCGGCGCCGCGGGGGCCGCGGCGGCGGCGACCTCGGCGGCGGGGGCGCGCATGTTGGTCTCGTGGGGGTGGGGGTAGAGCTGGCCGGTGCCAAACTGGGGGGAGAGGGAGGTGATGAGGACGGGTGGCGGTGGGGCGGTGTGGGTGGGGGCAGCGACGGACAGGGAGATGCGGGGCCGCAAGTCGCTCACAGCGTGCATGCGGCAACCGAATTCCAGGCGCGACGGGACGCCGTACATGCCACCGAGTGCGTTTGGCCAGGCGACGGCAGCCGCCGCGCTGCAATGCGGCCGCCCTGCGAAGCAGTTCGCCGTGCTGCGCCGTGCCAAACCGGCACTGATGCGCCCCGTTATCACCTGCGGCGGCACGTGGGCGTCGCACAGCACCAAGACGTGCTCCCCGCCGCGCAGCGGGTCGGCGTATATCGACCGCGGCTGCAGGTAGACCTCCCCGTGATCTGTCTGCAGCTCCACCGGCGGGAGCGCCTCCGCGCCGCGCGGGCGGCCGCCCTCCAGGACGACGGTTTTAGACTGCAGCTGGACGCCTTCCACGATGAAAATGTACTCGGCCATGACCTGGGGCGCGCGGGGCGCGGCGGGGCGGCAGCGAAGATCGTGGGGCGCAGTGCAGAGTGCGCTGCCGCGGGTCAGGCATCGCCGCGTGTGTGCGCATCCCCGCAGGCTGCGGTTGGCGAGTGCTGTCAACGTGTGATTTGGTCGTTAGACGAGCACACGCGCGACTGAACGGGTTGTGCGAACGGAGGCGCGGTCCACAGCGTCCGACGAATGGCGTCCAAGCTAGCCACCGCGCTGCAGAGCCCGCGGCGCGATGCCCCATGACCCACAAGCAATGCTTTGCGTCACAGGATCGAGGACAGCGAGAATCGGCCGCGCGATGCTCCGCGCTGCGCCCTGCATTCAGTCCCCGTTGCCCAATGGCAGCGTGCCCGCCGACCGGCCAGCCTGAGGCCACAATGAGCCTAAAAGTCTCATGTATCTGACGCCACCATGCCCCACCTTGTCGCTGCCCTCGCTCGATCGCCATGCTGTGAACTCTTGTCCAGACGCCTCCATAGCTGTGTATTTTCACACGTCACGATAGTAAATTACAACGAGGCGATGCTTGAAGCGGTGTGAAGTGCAAGCCAACTCCTCGTGTCCTTGCCTGCCCGCGGTCTTTGACATACGATCGCGCTTTGTGACAGCCTCGTGAAAGAAAAAGTTGCGCTCAAGAGCCCTTGAGTCATTGACGTTGCCTCTTGCTCCGGGCCATGTGCCCTTCCGAGCGCGGGCGTCGACCACGCCCAGCTGCACGGGACGAATGACGAGCGCGGCAGCCGCCTTCACCCTGCAGCTTTACTGGTTTGAGGGTGACCGAACTGCCACCACAATAACGATAACTGTCTGTGTGTCATTGTTGACGGTCATCCTCTGTGAGAACCTCAGGGGCCACTACTGAGCCCTGCCTTTTGGCAGAGGGAAGCACCCAGAGAACGGGCTTGCGTCCAGCAGGCGGATGACTCGCCGCGGAATTCAATCAACGGAGCACCCCCCAGATCCGGGAGCCTCCGGCCCGTTCTGGGAAAACTCACATTGCAGGTCCACTTTCACAGAGCATCCGTAGCCACGCAAGCTGTTGGGCCCCCGGTGCAGCACACCTAGGCAGCGAGGTGCTTCCTGTCAAAACCGTGGTGGTGCTGATTACTGACGGCTTTGAGCCCATTGCTAGCGACAGTTGTCGGACAGGAGGCTTTGTAGTCTTGCATACAGTGATGCCTCTAGCTGGATTCTAATATGGTGCATGTGAGGACAAGCATTCTTGTTGAGGGATGGTGGCGCCATGCGGTTGTGTGCTGGCAGGCTACAGACTGACGTTATGAGGCACCACCGCATCTCGCTCGTAGCTCGCCGTTGTCAAACAGGTGTCATCAGCTGGCGCCCCTGTCCCCTCGGATGACGTCGCTCGCCCTGACAAATGAGTTTGTCCGAATTCCCAAGGCAGGCTGCTCGTCAAAACGACTGCGCCTTCTGTCCCCTCTGCAAGCAGCAGGAGCCTCTGATACTGAGTTCCGCAGAATGTCGTCCTCGCCACATTCCTGGTGCTGCAACCGCTCATGTGCCTCGCTTGCCCTGTGCAAGCATCCTCACTGCAAGTGACACGCTGGGCCCCGCGCGAGTCGCAGTTGGCGCTTATTGTACCCCCCCCCCCCACTCGCCGTTTGAAAGATGCGGTGGGGGTGGCAGTTGCCAGGTTTCGCTCTTACATCGGCCCAGTTGACCAGTGTTGACTAGCATGTGCTGCCAACCGTGCGCAAGAGGCCCTTCATGCGCGTTTGCGTCTGATGTTTGTTGGCTGATGTCGCTTCTGATTTGCGGATTGTAAGATCGCGAGTTCCTTTCCATCTACCCGCTCCCGACGGACAGCCAAGGTGACTGCTCATGAATGCCGTGATCACATACTACCGAGGATGTATCTAAATTTCTTCAACTTCAAGCGTCAAGCGTAGCATCAGATTCATCAGGCATTGTGGCTGTATGATCTAGGTGACGAAACGCTGGCCGTGGGAAGCACGGGACGATGCAGCCTCGCCTGCTGCAACCCTGGTGCGATACAAGTTGCAAGGATGAAATGTACTGCGCTTATGATCCCGCTGCTCAATGGTGCAGTGCGTTGCTTGCATCGGAGCGCCGCCCCTCCCTCGCCCCTAGCATCCGCCGTTGCCCGCCGCAGCCCCTTTCGCCTGCGCACGACCCGAGGCAACACCCGTGCCCTGCCGCGCTGGTTCTGGGGCGCTGGGCCTGGCGACATGGGGGAGTCCGAGGGGCCGCTCCGAGGTGCGCAGTTGAGATATACGTGGGACCCTAGCCTAGTGCCTGCGTGTGCATGCTCTGTGCCGCACGGCGCGCGAAAGGAGTCCCTGTCTGCACCGCTGAAAGTGCCAGTGTGGAACCTAACGCTGGCCCCGGTCCCCAACCGCGGCGCCCCACAGACTATCAGAGTCGTCTTGTGCAGGTCGCGTTTCAGCGGGACACCCTCGGTGCGCCAGGCGCGCGCACGCAGGCGGGCTGGGAGCGCATGCGCGGGCCGCTGGCCCGCCGCCGGCCGTCCAACCTTGGATGCGCGCAAACTGTGCAATTTAGCACAAGCCGCCAGTTGCGGGGACCCGCCTGGCTTCGCGTCTTGCCACCCTGCCTGCATGCGGGCATGCCCCGGCCTTGTTCCCGGTGGGCCAAGGGCGGCTTGACCCCACATCGACCCCCACCTCAGCGCTGACGGTCACACCACCGCCGCCGCCCCCAACAAACCCCCTAATCCAATGACCGGCTTCCAGTTGTGCTGGACACTGGCAGCGGCAAGACGCGCATCGCCGCGGAGGTCATCAGGCGGCGCGTCGAGGCGGCACCTTCCCACCAGGCCGCTGTCTTTCTGGCACCCACCAACCCCCTTGTCGAGCAGGTGTGTGATCACGTTGTTTCTGGAGACCTAGTGTGCGTAACTCACCCCTGCCAGTGCTTCTGAGAACGTCTGAGGCCTTTGCAGGATTGCAACCAGCATCCTGATTCCCGGGTGCATTCGCCTGAATCTGCTGCACCGCAAGGGCCGAGGTTGCGGCTGCGCCAGCCTCGGCACCTTTCTGCTGACCAGCCCGCGGCTGCGCCGTCGCCCGACATCCCACCCATGCCCGCCAGCAATGCGACTGCCTGATCAAGAAGCACGGCATCAAGGCTGTGCCCCTCCACGGCGGCATGATGGGCAGAGGCCTGTTGGGCTGGCGGGTCCAGCGCTGGGCTGAGGAGGTCGCGGCCACAGACTGCCTCGTCATGACGCCAGAAGGCGAGCAATGCGTACCAAGGTTGCCGCTCCGGTCGCTTTGACGCGCCGCCGCGTCGCACGGCATGCCGTGGGCGCAATGCACATGCCCCACTCTCCCTTGCACAGCCTTCCCATCCCGTCTCCTGCCTCCCGGACACAACGAGACGATGCTCACTCCCTGCGTTTTCCCCGGTGCCTGGCATGCGGTTTCCCCACCCTCTTGCTTGCCTGCAGTGCTGCTCCATGCACTTGGTCACAGCTATCTGCAGGTAATCCCTACCACCTGATGGCTGCTGCTGCTGCTGCTGCTGCTGCTGCTGCTGCTGCTGCTGCTGCTGCTGCTGCTGCTGCTGCTGCTGCTGCTGCCGTCGCCGTCGCCGTCGCCGTCGCCGCCATCGCAGCTGCGCTGGCAGAGAGGTGCCAGCGTTCTGCATCAGGCGCCAGCAGCTACGAGCTGCTCACCTGTTTGCAGCTGCTGATGGATCTCATCAGCTCCTGCAGTCATCGTGTGACTCCACACTCTCGCCGCCACTCATACCACAACTGTCGCCATCGCCCCAGCTGGGGGCCGCAGTCCCGTGCCACCAGTGTGCCCCCGACCCAGATGTGTCTCCACACCCACAGCTTCCTTTCCACTTTTGAACGCTTCCTTTACGCTCAATGATCCCCCATCGTCGACCACCCCGCAGGTGTCCCGCCACATCACCCTCATGGTCTTTGACGAGGCCCACCACTGCCGAGGCAACCACCCCTACGCCCAGATCACGCGCCACTTTCTCGGACCGGCCGATCGCAGGCCGCTCGTCCTCGGGCTCACGGCCTCCCCTGAAGAGGGCCTGGACGAGACCCTGGGCTGCCGCCTGGCGACTGCGACCGACAGGGAGAGGTGCTCGCCTGGCTGCCTAGGAGAAACCCTGGCTGCAAACCCGACGTCGCTGCTGCCATCACGTCACTGCTGCCATCCAGGCACCCCTCGCTGCATAGTCCCCCCAAGCATGCACGTGCCCTTACATCAATTGCACCCCCCACCTTGAACAGCGGCCTGCGAACCCCTCACCCCGCATCCGACCCCGCATCCGACCCCGCATCCCACCCCGCATCCCACCCCGCATCCCACCCCGCATCCCACCCCGCATCCCGCTTGCCAGGGTGAATCTGGAGCGCTTGGTGCCCACCCCCACCACGAGCGCTCTCCCCTACAGCGCGTACGACGCCACGGCTGTAGCACAGCTGGAGTCCAGGGTCCTAAAGGGGCTGCTGGCAGGCGCTGCGAGGTGCGCGCGGCGCCGACAGTGCGCCGCCCACCTTGGGGCGGAAGGGGGCCGCAGAGCTGCGCAGCTGCTCGATCCTGCCTGCTCCTGCACAACCGCACACAGAGATCCGTGAATAGAGCGCCAATCTCTCTCTGCCTGTTTGGTCCCCTGCCTTTGCTGTGTTTCCCATGTCCTGCCACTCTTTCCGTCACATTTTGCATGTGAGAGAAAATCACTCCGGCCCCCTGCTTCCATCTCATCATCGCCAAACCCTTATCCGTTGTAGCATGGAGAAGCTGGAGTGGCAGCTGTCAATGCAGGAGGAGCTCATCAGCGCCGGCGAGCTGGAGGGTGGGTTCACATATCCCTTCGTCATGGTTGGCGCACTGCCGCCGCCACCGCCGCCGCTGCGCGTTTGTCGGGACAGTTCCAGCCTTAGGCAGGTTTTAGGAGTATAACATGACGCAGCCGCTGGAAATCATTGTTCGATGGTGTGCATGACGAACATTCTCCAGGCTTCCATGGCAAAAGTAGATTGCAACAACTGGCACACAAGCAAACATACAAGCGTCTCCTGCACTGATCCCGACCAGACCCACTCACTCTCCATCCCAGGCAGCAGCTCGCGCCCCTTCCGGCCCGACGGCCCGCCCCCAGGCGCCGCTGGCGCCGCGGCGGCGGCCAAGAAACAGATCTCGCAGCTGCTCGCGTGCTGCAGGGACGGCGGCCTCTGGTGCGGGCTGGCGGCGGCGCATGTGGACCTGCTGGCGCCTTCTGCAGCGAACGCCTTTGAGTCCGAGGATGAGGGTGTCCGAGGCAGCAGATTTGAGGCGTCCGAGGTTGATGATCTCAGGATGGATGCGATCTTGTACCAGCTGGCGTCCGAAGATGAGCTGGGACCGACGTCAGGGGAGGTCTTGGTAAAGCAGCTCAGGCGAGCAACCCGATGGGACAGGGGGGATGGTGGCTGAATAAGCTATCAGTGGGCCTGCAGCGGCGTGCAGCAGCATGACAGGGTGGGAAATCCGGATCCTGAATGAGGCCGGCCAAGCGCGCCAGGTGCCACAGCCAACTCTTCGGTGAGAAAGTTGATGGCGTTCAAAAAAGGGGTGCTGATCAGACGCAACTGCTTCGACTTCCAGACAACAGGACAGACTGCCGCGTTCACACAAATAATCGCCCGCCGCCTTCCTTTTCGCCCCTTGCAACCACGCAGGGCGGAGCAGTGGCTTGTGGCGGAGCAACTGCGGGACGCGGCGGCCACCTGGGACCACTGTAGCCTCCAGGATAGCCAAATTGCAGCGTGCGCGGCGCCACATGATGACCAACGCGGCGCCGCCGTCGGCGTCATGGGCGGCGGCGGCCCGGTCGAGGGTGGGGGCTGGTACAGCAGCGAGCGGCTGAGCGCCCTGGCGGTGAAGGTGGCGGTGGAGGAGGTGCTCGGCTGGCTGGGGGCGCAGGTGTTTGCCGGCGATGACGTGGCGCTGACGTCATTCATCCAAGGTGAGGAGTGGTGTTGACGCGCTCGGCCGTGCACGCCGACCGCCTTGATGTCCCAGACTTCTTTGTGAGCGCCGGCTGGCTGCTGTTGCCGCTCCCATCCTTGACGCTCTGCGCAATGCGTTTGCTGCTGCGCCGTTCTGGTCAAAGTCCGCCAACCGTCTTGTGCTATAAAAGCCAGACGCGCCCATGATCAGGCGCAACCAGACACCGCCGCCGATCCCATGCTTCTTCAGACGTGCGCGCCACCACTGCTGCCGCCGAGGGCGGCGGCGGACGGAGAAGCGGCGGCTGGCGCCATCTGACAGAGCGGCTGATGAGGCGGCTGGGGCTGCAGGTGCTGGAGGATGCGATACAGCTCGACAGCGGGGTGAGCGACTGCGCACAGCCTCAAAGGCGCTGAGTCAAAAAGCTCATCAAGGCGTATCATTACGATGGCTTGGGTCTTTGACAACTCGCGCCTGCTGCAGCATCCCTTTTATTTTCACTGGCCATCCCCTTTCCCCTTCCCGCCTGCCAGCTCTTCCTACTCATCCTGCTGATCCGGACGCATCCGCCGTCCCACCGCGCCTCTACGCGTGCAGGGCGCGTCGCAAATAGCGGGCGGCCCCGCGGCTGTCCTCTGGGGCGGCCGGGACCCCCCTCTCCTGACCCCCAAGGTCACAACCCTTATGGCCGAGCTCGCGGCCCGCCGCGCCGCCGCCGCCGCCGCCGGCGACGGCTGGGCCTGCATCGTCTTCGTGAAGACGCGCCTGATGGCTCTGGTGCTGGAGCGCCTCGCGCGCAGCCTGCCGCGCTCGCGCGGCGCGCTGCGGGCGCGGGCGTTCCTCGGGCACAACACGACGGGCGGCGCGGAGGACGGCGTCATGAGCGTGCCGGTGAGACGCGAGTGCGATCGTTGGCTGCGGCGCTCCCTGCTTTGTGATGGCGCCGTGCATGGCTTGTCTGTGGCACCCTCACCCTCACAAACGCCAAGAGTATGCTTGGCGCTCATGTAGGCTTGGCACGAGGCCGCTCAAATCGCCTTTCTGCCCAGCATGATGGCAGCGGGCAGCCGTGAGCGCTGGTTCGCACCGCTGTTCCTCCCCGTCGCCCGCCCCACGTACACGCCGGCGGCGGCCCCTAAATTTATCACAGGCCCAGCGGCGCGTGGTCAGCCGGTTTCGCGGCGGCGACCTCAACCTGCTCTTCGCCACGGGCGTCGGGGAGGAGGTGCGCAACACACAGGATGGCAGAGAACCATCGGCGGCTCAGGGGTCGCCGCCTGCGGTCCCTGTGCACCTACCTCCTTGGTCGAGGCCCTTGTCAGGCGGCGCCCGGCGATCGCAAGTTCGCTCTCAGCCAGCTGCAGGACTGCTCGCACTGCACGCCACCCCGCCTGTTGCTGCTGCGCCGGGCCGCCTCCCAAGGGCCCGCCCCAGACGGGGCTCCCGCCACCAGCCAGCATGCGCACGCCACAACAGCACCGCTGACACATGTCTCTTGCATTTCAGGGTATGGACTTTCGTCAGTGCCAGCTGGTGGTGTCGTTCGACCCCCCAGACAACACCCTCAAGTTCATTCAGACCAGGTGGATGGGGTGGGGGTTGGGGTCGGGAGGGGTGGGCGTTGGGGTGGTGTGGGGGTTGAGAGGGGTGGGGGCCGGGGTGAGGGTCCAGATCAGCGCAAGCTGCGCCACACCACCCCAGCCACAGGGCCGACTCTGGATTCAGGGACTGCACGTGCGTGTCATCAAGCCGCGGCAGGGCCGAGGCTGCGCGCTAACAATCATGCTTTGGGGCAGCCTCTCCGATTGGCCCCCATTCGACCAAGCGCTGGCACCTCCATCTAGCCCGCTTGCGGGGCCGTCAGCCTCCCAAAATGCCTGTCATGTCACCCAACAATATATGGCTGACAGCTGCGGCCCAGGCCCTGCCTTGACCCTCATATCTCCCCTGGTCGCCTCAAGAGCTGAGCTGGCGAAACCGCCGCGTCGCCGGCCCGCCTGCCCGCCTCCCCGCCTGCCGAACCGCGCCGCGACAGGGGCCGCGGCCGTGCGCGGGACTCCAATTTTCTGCTTATGCACCCCAGCCCCCCGCCGCGCAAGGCCAAGTCGCCCAGCGAGCGCGAAGCGTGCGCATCGCCCTGCGCTTCCCTGCTCCGCCCCTGTTTTGCTGGGCGGGGGGGGGGGCCCTCTTCAATGGCATGACAACAGCCGAACAATGCGTTGATGCTTAGGATGGGGCAAAGGTGTTTCGTCTGAGCCCCTACCGCAGTGCATGTCGTTTGCCCCGGTCCGGATCCCAAGGAGTCGCGGCTTTGTGCGCACCAACACACGCACAGGCAGGCGGAGCGCGACGCGGCCGCGATGAGGGCGCAGGCGCAGTTGCAGCAGGAGGCAGGGCCGCCCGCCAGCTGGCAGGCCGGCCCGTTGGAGGCATCCGATGATGACGAGGCGGTGCTGCGCATCGAGGGCGGCGCGGTCGTGACGCCGCAGCTGGCGCAGGTGTTCCTGGCGATCTACTGCTCCCGCCTGCCGGGGGTCGACGGGTGCGCCTGCTGGGGCGCTGATGCGGGCGGCGGCGGCGGCACTTGGCGTGCGAGCACTGGCCCGCCTTCCCGCCGGCCCCGCGGAAACTGGATTGGTCAAACTTGCGTTGACCTGCACGTGCCGCAGCTGTTTGAGGGGGCTTCCAAATCCACGAGCCCCTTGGATGTTCAGCAGCAGCCAAACTTCAACCGCAAACTTAACCTACAGCAGTATAAATGGCAGCCTGTCTGTGATGGCGTGTCAATTCAGGGCCCTGTCACTCTCACATGACGCCCGCCTCGTCACCAGGTCGACGATCCTGCAGCCCCTCTACATGACACGCGAAGTCATGTCCGGCCCCCCAGGCGCCCAGAGCTCCCTCGGCTTCCGCAGTACCGTTTGGCTGCCCTCAAACGCCGGCCTGCGCGGCGCGCGCATAGAGGGCCGGCTTGTCTCAAAGGAGACCTATGGGCGGCTCTCCGGGCCCGCCGAAGCCAGGGAGCCACCCAAGCCGCCCAAAAACGACGACGTGCGGAAGCTGGCTAAGAAGCTGGCCGCGCTGGAGGCGCTGAGGGCGCTGCGGGCCGCGGGGCGGGTGGACGAGCACTTGGTTCCGACGTGGCTCGGGCAGGGGCGCGCCGCGCAGCTGGGTGAGCCAACCCTGTGGCACCTGTGCGGTTTGGAGGGAGGGGGGGTAGAGATTAGGCAGGGGAGTCGAAGGCCGAGCGGCGCGGGTAGTAGGCTGTGCTCTGCCTCGAATTTGCCAAGGCCTCCGCGCAGGGCAGCCGGGCGCGGCGTTGCTGTGCTGCCTGGTTGCTTTGGTTGTGGCGCAAAGGCCGTCGGGTGTACGCACAGGCTGCGCCCATGCCTGCCCACCCTCCCGCTGCCCTACTCCCAAAATTGACCATTCCGTCGTTCAAATATTTTCAAACACCTTGCAGAGGCCGAGCCGGTGCCCCCCGCTCTTCAGACTCTTTCCTTCCCGCCGCAGCTCGCGCCCGC
>NW_014011449.1:0-4283 GCF_000611645.1 Monoraphidium neglectum
CCCCCGTACCCCTCACCGCCGGCGCACCGCGCAGGCTGGTGGGGCGCTACCCGTTCCAGAGCCCGGCGGACGACCACGCCCTGGCGCAGGGTGTGGTGAACATGCTGCGCAAGATGAAGGCGCGGGAGTACGCGCTGCCAGAGAGCCTGGGCCTCAGCGCGCCCTGCGTCAGCCTGCTGCGGCGGCTGCTGGAGCCGGATGAGAACGCGCGCATTGTGATGGAGGAGATCATGCAGGTGTGTGCTTGTGGGGGTGGAGGCAGGGGGTTGGGCAGGCAGATGCTGGTAAACGTGTGAGCAGCAGTGCCCGAGCAGGTCCTTGTGTTTTCATGGGAGAGTGTGTGTGTGTGTGTGTGTGTTTGTGTGTGGGGGGGAGGGGGGGCAAGAGGGGCTGGCAGGAGATTGTGGTCGACAATGCGTTGGGCAGTTTCAGGCGGGCAGCAGCGGACATAAATTGGGGGCTGCAGTGAGGGGACAGTTGGTGGACACGAGCAGGAGTAACTCCATAGCAGCTGGCAAAGGCAGGGGGTGGGGAGGACGGACCAACCCTTTCGGCGCCGCTCGACAGCTCGCTCGCGCCTCGCCCTGAAGTCGCCCACTGTCGGCGACGCCCTTTCCCCTCTTCTTCCCATCTCCCCCCCCAGGACCCCTGGTTTCTGACGGACCTCCCGCCAGATGCCCTGCGAATGAACGACCGCTACCTCGCCTCGTCGCGGCCCTGCACCCAGACAGAGGCGCAGATCCGCGCGATTGTGCAGGCCGCCACCGCAGACCACGAGCCGCGCTGGGGGGACCAGCTCAACCAGTGAAGGGGACGGCTGCACCCGGGGCCGAGGGCAAGCAGTCCACTGGGAAGCAGCGGCGGGCCGTCCATGCCTGGGCGCAGCCCAATCGTGTGGCGCGACGCTGCATATGCCGAGCACCGCCGCTCTGCCTCTCCTGCCGTCACTCTTGACCTCTAAGGTTCACCTGCCCAGTGATCACACGCACACCTGCTGTCACACTTGCTAGCTCCGACACGCATCTAGCGTATGTGTGGTGGCGCTGGGCCCCCAGTCCTGCCGCCAGCTCTGACTGTGCGTGCGGGCTCACATGATTGTGCCCCAGCCAGGCTCTGTTTCTTGTCGCTGCTGTCCCTTGTACTGCCCATATCATCACGCCGACGACGGGGCCCCCTCCAGGATTGGCTGAATTTCAACAACCACCTGGCCCCGCTTTTTTGCACGGCAAGCAGGCCCTGCCGCCAGCGGGGATCAGACGCCCACGCCGCGCAGCCGGCTCGTTACTTGCTGGGCCCACCTGTCCCTTGCAGTGTGAACTCCCTCACTCTGTGGCCGCTTGGCACGCGGCATCAAGATTTATATAGAAGTCCAGTACTGCAGCTATTCTGGCTGTACCCTGCCTCTCTCCTATCCCGGGTTGTGCATTATGACCTCACGCTGCGGGCGCCAGGCCAGCGGGTAGCGCTGGCGCTGGTGCCTTAAGCTCTGCTGTTCATGCTGTGTCTCTTTTGCTTTTGTAAAGCTGTCGTTATCTCTTGCAAAAACCGTCCATGGGAGGGCGGGGTCGGCGCGACAGGAGGGCGCGAGCCGTCAGCGTTTGGCACCCTGAGTGCATGCATGGTGTGCAGCACTCTGAACAGCATTTCGCTCTTGATTGCAGGCGGCGGGTGAGGCCGGTGCCCGTGAAACCGCCGAAAGCTGTGGGGCCAGCCAGCTGCTGCGCCTGATCCCGGGTCCGCCCTGCATTTCCAAGCATCACCTCGCCCTCCCGCTGCACCTCAGGGTGCCTCAGCTTGAGCTGCAGCTGTGCGGCGTCAGCAGACATATTCAAGTGTATTACATATCAGGCGCGGCCGTCCAGGCCTAAGCCCAGCCCGCCCTGGTGCTCTTCCCCTCAACTCCCCAGCAGCGGCGCATTGCGGTGTGATGTAGCGGGATGGATTACGGTTGGCCCCAGGAGGAGGGCCCTTTGCAGTGTGCGCGCAGCCATTGCAAGCTGAGCCACCTCGCGCCAGCCCACCCAGCGATGGTCGCAGGGCTCTGCCCGGGCAGTGCCCGGGCAGCAGCTGGAGGTTCGTGCTGCGCCCGCCACGGCCCTGCCATGAGCGGCGTGGGCGGGCCACAGCCAGGGACAACACAGCCGCCTGGGCCCCCGTTAATGCTGCAGCGCCTGCCAGATGGCGCCGCTGCCGAATGATAAGGTGAGGCCCGTCAAGCCAGGTTTTGAAATTGGCTGAGTTGGACCAGGAGCATGCGCCCGTGGTGCCCCCGAATTGCTGGGTGTCATCACAGCAGATACTGTCAACGCAGAAGAGGGGGTGATAGCACCCCTTTAAATGGCTTCCAACGAGACTGAAACGTGGAGTAGTTTGGTTCAGGGCCGAATAAAATGAGGGACGGGGGAGTGGACGCCCACGCTGCGAGGCGCAGGCAGGTACCGTTGCATTGAACACAAATAAGGAACAGGAGTTGAGGATGGGGGGGTGCGAGGGGAAGGGCCATTGCTCTTGGGCGCAAAGGGCGGCGTGCGGGGGAAGCGCACGGCGCGCAGCACGCAGCAGACCGCGACACGTGCTTAACAAACTCGCAAGTTCTCTTTTTGGCAGTTGTTCGGAACGACGAAAAGCAGGGCGAATGCCAGCGCGCGAAGCATGCATCAGCGAGGAGGTGCGCCTCGCGGGCAGGTGCTAGGGCAATCCCATTTCTTTTCGGCGCGAGAGCACGCGCAGCCGCGCGCGGCCCCACACCCATGCAAGCCGTGTTCAGCAGGGGCCAGGGGCATGGAGCGCCGAGGGTGTGTGTGCGCCAGCAAATCCCACAGCCAACAGGGTAGCACCCCAACCCATCACTGGTATAACGGTGGAAGGGGGAGTGGAGTGATAGGGAGGGGGCCGGCAGTGAGAGCGCCTGCCCCTGGCCGCTCGCACGCATTGTGATATGTCGGGTGGCCATATGGGCCCGAGCGGGGGTGCCAACATGCGGACAGCTGCCGCTGAGAAAGGCCTGCCGCCCCTGAGAAAGGCCGGCCGTCGTGGGAATCAACCGGGGTGCCAGGCGCCGGGGCGCGGGCAAGACAAGGAGGTGGATGGTGCTGGACACTGACAGGGCGTGTGCATGGACGACAGAGTCGGCGCCATGGATGGGACCCGCCGCCCCAACTGGGGCAGGCATGCCCCAGCACAGCGACAACCATGCGGAGCGAGGAGGCGTGAAATGGGTGTGAAGTGCATACAGAGGCGGCGCTGTAAAAACGGCGGCGGGTGAGTGACTTTCACGGCATTCCCCCCGCATGGTCCAACCTGCCACCACGCTCGCAGCAGGCAGAGCCCCTACTGCAGTGGAGCACGGCAGCAGCAGCAGTGAAGAGCAGTGCACCACGGCTGCCTGGGCCAGGAAAAGCCGCAGTCGTGGCCAGGTTCAAGGGCCACTCCCAGCGCCCCACACCCCGCAACGCAGCAGCTGGCGTGCCAGGGCGCGTGACGCTTGAGCACCTCCAATGCACGGGTCGTGCGTGCGGGCGGCGCAACCGTCACACACATCAGTTGGCAATGCAATGGTGATACGGCCGCAGGACTGCAACGCCCTGCGGTGCAGGGGGCGCCGGGCACACCCCACCCACCTCCATCCATCACGGCACCACAGGCAGCAGAGGGTACCGGGGAGAGATGGCGTGTGGTGTGTGCGGTTGTGTGCGGGTTGGAACCAAACCCACTGTCAAGTGCGTCCCATATTGCCCCACAAATATCCACAGCCAAGGGCCTCCTCCTTGGTTTCGCAGCTCTACGGCCGGGAGCCACATCCAGGTTCAGGCGCAAGGTGCCAAGTGTCGGTCCAACTCAGAGAAATGTGCACAGTCGATGCCAATCCGGTATGCTGTGATGTCGCCATGTGGTGTGTGCGCGGGCTTGCAGGGTAACAGCGCGGCGCCGGCGGCGTTATTGCAGACAACCTTCAAGAGAGAAAGCGCACACGCGAGCAGTGGGGTCGGGAGCATCCGGCATCTGCGCAATTACTGCGCCCCCAAGCGTGCCGGCAAGGCAGGGGGAGGATGGCATGGTCGGAGCGCTTGCAGGAAATGCCGGTGCAAATGAGGATAGACAGCGCATGTCGTGGGGGGTGGCGGGCAGCGCAGGGCCAGGCGCACGGCAGGGCGCTTGCTGCCGGCACCATCGCGCAACACTCGCCGCAGCGCAAATCACAGCACACATGCCCCCTTGAGCGGCTGGGCAGGCTCTCCCGCCAGTGGCGAGGCCAACAGGTGCAACGGGCATTCAGGGCTGGG
>NW_014011449.1:4760-10637 GCF_000611645.1 Monoraphidium neglectum
CCGCCAGTGGCGAGGCCAACAGGTGCAACGGGCATTCAGGGCTGGGCCGCCGCCTGGCTCGCGAACAGCGCTGGTGTGACGCACGGCGCGGCCCCGTGCATGGGGTGGGGTGGGTGTGCATTGGCAAGCACGAGCATAAGCCACGCGCAACTGTCCGGAGCGCGACGACCCCACGGCCGCGGCAGCTTGTGCACCCGTGCAAGCACCCGTGCGGCCGGCGTGCCACATCCCACAAAAGAGAAAGCCATACGCCAGCAAATTCGTGCGGCGGCACGTTATGCCCCCTCCCCCTATGGGGGACGTCGAATGGAGGCGAACGGCAGCACAGGAGCGCCAGCCAATGCCCTCAACCCCTCGTCCTTAACTCTCTGGTCTTGTGGTGCCAATCAAGCCAGCAGGGCCCGTTGCGTGTGGGCGCGTCGTGCAATAGGGAGGGACAGTAGGACGAAATAAACAATCAGGGGTGCCCTGCACGCAACCTGCGCTCGCCCCTCAACTGCGCCCTGGCAAGGCGAATCGAGCATGCAGCAGGCTGCTGGCAGGCACGGCTGCGCCGCCCACTGGCTGCTGCGTGGGGGATTCACTCCTGACACGGCCGCATTGTGTGGACGCGCCGCAATGGGGTCACAGGAATCAACAGCCCACCACACTGGGTGCCGAGCCTTTTTGGGGGGTGGGGTGGCGGGGCAGCCCAGGCCTGGGAGGCGTGGGCCGGGTGTCTCCGCCTGTTTGGACACAGCACAGCACTCAGCCGCGAGGCCAGGTGTTGCCATTGCGCTGCACGAGCATGATGGGCACCAGGGTGTTGGGGTCGCCGTGGTCCAGGGCCGGCTGGCCGCCGTGGCCTGCGGGCGCCAGGTGCCAGCCAGCCGCATCCTGCGCAGAGCACACTGCGCCCGCGCCCGGCAACGGGCCGCTCCCACCCCTGATGCACGCAAAGGTGCCGGAGGCGCCCGCACTGCTGAGCCCTGCTGGCGAGGCAAGCGTCTGAGAGAGGGGGCTGCCCGGGCCGCCGGCGCCGCTGGTTCTGTCGCCGGTGGCACCCAGCCAAGTGAGGCCCCCGTGGCTGTGGCCTTGGCCGTCGGACCTGCCATTGGGTGCCATCACATTGCCTGACGGCCCAAGCCACAGCTCATTGGCAATAGCAGCAGCATGGCTCGCGGCTCGGTTGGCGGCCGCGTCAGCGCGCAGCGCGGCGGCGGTCGCGGCCTCCGCTGCCTTGCGGCCAGCCTGCGCCTCTAGCAACAGCGACTGCAGCATGCCGGCCGCCGCGGCAGCGTCGGCGCCGCCCCCGCGGCCGCTGCTGCTGCAGCCTCCGTCGCTGCCGCTGCGGCCTGCTGGCGTGTGGGCGAGCCCCACAAACCTGCTGCCAGAGGTCGAGCGCGCCACGGCGGCGGCGCTGCTTGCGCTGCTGCCGCTGCCGTGGCCGCTGTCCAGGCGCGCCAGCGGCGCCGACCAGCTGCCGCCAGACCCAATCGCCCCCGGCGGCGGCCATGACCCGCCCTGTGGCCCGGGGGAGTTCCTGTGAGCCACCGGCAGCGGCATCACGGTGGCGACCTGCGGCATGGCAGCGCCCCACGACCCCGACCTCAAGAGCACCTGCTGGTGGTGCTGCTGCTGTTGGTGCTGCTGCATGATGGGCATCTGCATCTGCTGCTGCTGCAGCGGCCCCTCAAACGGCTGGCCAGCCAGAGGAGGCATGCAGGCCGCCGCGTCCACTGGAGGCTGGTGGGGTTGGTGAGGCAGCAGCTGCATCTGGACCTGGTGTGGCGGAGTAGCCTGCACCTGCTGCGGCAGACCCAGCATGTGCTGCTGCTGCTGCTGCTGGGGTGCGTCCAGCCAGAGGCCGTCGAGGCCGGGCACGTCTGAGGCCACGGGGTCAGGGTGCCGCAGCTCCGCTGCGCTGTGCGCGAAGAAGCAGACCTTGCGCTTGCACGATGTGCCGTCCACACACATCTGCAAGCGGGTGGAGTGATCGGGCCGGGCGAGGGGTGCGGTCTGCACAGCGCACCAGTCGGCATGTGTTCGCTGCTCATGCACGCAGGCCCGCAACACTGAGTTCGAACCCTCGCCAATCGCCAGAGTCTGCCCGCGCGAACCGAATGCCGCTGCCTTCCCATCTTGCCTGCGTTCGGTAGCGACTGGGGTGCAGCCACATCTCGAACACGCTGTGCGCGAATGGGCAGCTGTCGCCCGCGGGACACTCGGCGCCACGGCGCGCGCTGGGGCACATTTCCGCCGAGTAACCGCGTTCCAAGGGGCGCCGCCGCGCCAGCTCGCCAGGGTGCGCGTAGGGGCAGGACTTCCTGGTGGGGGTGGGGTGGGGTGGGGGCATGGCCGTGTGTAGTGCGATGGTGCAGGGGCCGGGACGCTGGTTAGCAGCACCAACACCAGGCCCAGGCTCGCGCGGGCCACGCGCACGAGACCTTAAACCCAGCAGCTTAAGCTTGAATCGGACCCCCTGCACCCAATACATCGCCACCAAGCGCCAAGCAGGGGGGTCCCGTGGCGCTGCCCCATGCGGCATTCATTGGGCTGTGTTGGGCGCCTGCCCGCCACATCGGGAGCGAGCCCCGCCGCACCACTCGTGCGGCAGGCGTTTGTTGCACATCAAAATCTTGAAACAGCTGCGAACGATACGCAAGTGACGTTCATGAGGGTGGTGGCCACGGGGGTCACCGGTGCGAGCGGGTCCCGGCACAGCGCCATGTGTCATCTGCCTGCGCGCGCCGGCCCCACGAAAAGCAAGGTATTTAACCGCTCACTTGATACGAAAAGCGTCGCTCGCGAAGAGGGGAGAACGGAGGAGCTTGCCTCCGCGCGGGCCTGGCTGCTGTGTAGACGACGGTGCCTGGGACGACACGGTGCTGTCAGGCATGGCATCTGCATTTGGGGACGACTCCATGGAGTCGTGGCCCCTGCTCATCCACGGTCGTCGTTGGCCTTCTCCACGACTACTGGGGAGGGATGGACGCGAGGCCACGCTTATCTACGCTGCCTAAGTGACTCGCTTGTGATTCTGCGTTGTGCCAAGGATCCCTCTGCGCGCATCTGTGATCGCCGCGCGGTCCCGCTGATGACAATGACGAGTTGGGGAAAGGGAATGCGACCGTCTCGGATAAGAAGCAAGGGATAGAAAGCTTGCAGTGTTATGTGTTGACCCAACTCTTACTCGCTCGCGCACGCTTGCGCAATCGCTGGCGGCGGCGCTCGTGGCGTAAAGGATCACGCTGGCTGATTGCCACGAGGCAGCGAGCATATGTTGGTGTTGTGAGCAGGGGACGATCATGGGGATAGCCATACGTGATAATGCGTTGCGTGCAAGGCGGACTGGCATCACATTGGAGGTGACTAGGCGAATCGTGCGTGGGACAGTCAAGACCAGCCTGGAAATCCAACCTCATCCCGATTTTCCATATCGCGACACCACCACTTACCGCCTTCCACGAGGCATTTACATTGTGAAAATAGGAAAAGTTTAGTTTAATGATGCTACGATGAGCGCAGCAAGGGGTGTTGTCCACGTCCAAGCACTTGCAAACCCTAACCAAGGTGACGGGACCAGCCCGGCCAGGCCAGGCCACACACGGGTCGCCCGGATCCACCACTACTAAGCTGTATGCAGTGCTGGTAGTCTCCAGTGGAGAGGAGGGCTGCTGCTACAGCTGACAAGCCGAAGTTTACTGCGGCAAAAGTAAAACGAACGCTCGCCGCGGCGAAGCCGCAGCGGCCCACTGCAGCCAAAAGCGCCCTGCCCCATAACCCCCCTTGGTGCAAAACTGGTGCAAACCGCGCGCGCTGCCAAGTGCCGGCGAGAAAGTGGTGCATGGCGGGCGGCCTGCGCGGCCGCCTGGCACATGGGCCCTCACAGCCTGCGCGCAACGGCAGGCGGGCGCTGCGCGCCTGGGGGTGATGCCCAGCGCACCAGTGGTTTGTCGGCGGTGGGAAGAATTGTTTTGGGCTGGGTAGCTGACCAAACACCACTTGTGCTGCCAAGCACAAGAATTCGAAAGCAGAGGGTGGCTGCTGCCTCCCCAGAAGAGGCAACGGCGAAGGGCAGCTGGTGGGACACCACCTGCCTGCCAGGTGCTGCTCTCTGAGCAGCACTCTAGCCTTGGCTGCTGGCCAGCTGCCGCAGCAGCTGCGCCTTCGGCGCCCCTCTTCTGAAGCCTAGCCACTGCACTAACCTTCGGAACGTGCAGTGCCTTCACAAGAACGGGCGTGGCCGACGTGACATGCAAGCACACGCGCGCGCCCACATATACACAAGCGCTAGCAAGAATTCATTCTCTCAAATTCAAACACACAAGGAGCCCCTCAACCCAACTGCCCGCTCGCTACGACCCTCATTACATGTGTGACATGGCTGCGCTAGTTCGCGCACAATCCCAGTTCTCGAGGCGGGTGGCAGCCTGCAGCAAGTAGCCTCCATGGCAAATTGGTCAACACAACCATGGCTCAATACATGCAATACTCCTATCAGAACACATGTACGGTACTTGCACCGGGTTTGAACGCATGGACAGCGTGCACGTTGCCAGGGCGCATCAAGAAAAACACGTGATGTCCCTAGGCAGGGCAGGTACCTGCAACTACCGGTAAGATATTTCAGGTCCCGACCCATACCAGATCCCGACCCATACCAGATGAAGAGTGAATATGGCTGCGGCACACTGAGCGCTTGCAAATACAGCAACCCACAAGCAAACAAGGTCGCGGAGTGTTGATGGCGAGCTCTGCGCCCACGACAGGCCGCAGCTGCAGCGGCTGTGCAACCTGGAGACGAGTCGCAAGCTGCGGCAGTCCATCCTGCTTTTCACAGGTTTGCCCTGCACAAAGTCACGAGCACGTCCTGCCAAGCCGCGCAAGGTTGCTCATTCACGAGTATGAGCGAGGCACGGCCGACAGCTTGCACATCCGCACACCCATCAGGCGCTGGGCATCCATCCTGCGCCTGGCACACTACCGAGCAGTCAACTCACACATGCTGAGGCCATCCCACCACTCCGTGCCCGCCTCGCTTCAGCCAGGCGCCCCGTTTGTGCGGTCAAAAGTCCTCGTCAGTGGTGAACACAAAGTTTTGGAAGCTGCAGCCGACGGCATTAACGGCCTCTGCACCCTTGGGAGCCGACGCCGCAGCCGCCGCCGCGCGTGCGCCGGCCATCACGCCCGCCTTTTGGTAGTCGCCCACGCGGCGCTCGAAAAAGTTGGCCTGTGAGAGTTGGGGGGTTGAGGTCGGGAAGGGTGAGGGTGCGGGCCGGCGGCGGGGGCTAGGACCGTGCAAGCTGCGCTCCCTACAGCCTCGTCCTTTGGGCACCTCTAGATTCAGCTCCACCTATGGGGCCCCCTTCCCCCTTCCTCCTGAGACCCCCCCTTCCCCTTCCTCCAGGAAACAAGGGTGAGCACCCTAACCCCTTCGAAGTGGAAATCAAATCCAACAGCTCCCACCTTCCCCTGCAGGCTGATCATCTCCATCCAGTCAAAGGGGTTGATCGCGCCGTACAGCTTGGAGTAGCCCAGGGCCACCAGCAGCCTGCAGTGGACAACATGAAAGGGGGGGGGCACGTGATGGTCAACAGGCTTGAACCCCACTGCGGTGCAGCCCGTGGCATGGAAACAGCACGGCGCCATGCTTCCTATGCCACCTGCATGCCGTTGCACGCGATTTTGCGCCTGCTGCCATGCGCAGTCCTGATCCTTGGCACATCCCAGGGTTGTCATGCCGCCTCGCACCGGCGCCTGCGGCACGGAGTATGCCCCCTGCCTGGCTTCCCTGTGACCCCCCAGAATGCGCGGCCCAGCACCCCCTACTCGCCTCCCCTCAAGTAGCTCACGCCCCCCTTCCTGGCAGTCTCTACCGACCCCGCGGCGCCATGC
>NW_014011448.1:0-10160 GCF_000611645.1 Monoraphidium neglectum
GTGGGCGGGTGGGCAGGTTGTTGGGTGGGGGGTTGGACGTGGCACGACAGCGGGGCCGGTTGGAAAAGGCAGGGTGCAATCGCGTCGAAGGTGGTATTGCCCTCACCTTGCCGGCAGGCGGAAGACTGACGCACGTTGTCGTGCAACGAGGGAAAATCTCCTTGGACAACGCACAAGCACGAGCCCACCCATGCATCGTCCCCGCCCTGCGAGCCGCTGGCGCGCGCGCGCGCGCCCGCCTCACCTGGGCACCCGCACGTGGTCAAACCACATCTGGCCATTGTCCACGCCGTTCAGCCCCATCTTGGGCCCCATGTCCTTGATCCTCACGCCGGGCATCACGGCGCCGCGGTCGTCGCGGATGCGCACCGCAAACACGTGCGGCCCCTCCCACTTGCCGGCGACGGTCAGCTGCGCAAAGACGACGCACAGCTTGCCGTGCTGGCCGCTGCCGCCGATCCTGGGTGCGTGTGTCCAAAGGTTGGGGGGTCGTGGTGGGCAGGCGCCTGACGTGTGTGCTGGCAAGTTGACTGGCAGCCACGGCGCCCTGCACAGGCTTGAATGGTAACACTGTATGCGCAGGTGGTGGCCTGCGTTTGCATGGATGCGTGGGCCCGCACGCGCGTTTTGTGTTGGGGCTGCGCCGCTCACCAGAACTTGGAGGCCTCGTTATTGGGGGTGTTGATGACGAACTCGCCCGTGGACGGGTCGTAGTGCGCCTGCAGGTTGACGGAGCAGGGAGGTGGGGGGCCGTTCGGAGGGGGGGCAGGGCTGTAGCGCATGGGCGCAAGCGCTGGCAGGGGGTCGCAGCAGACAAGCTGTCCACACCACACCCAAGCCCCAAATTCCTATCATGACAGAAACAATGCAGCCCCCAATGATGCCTCCTGCGAAGGGAGGGGGAGGGCAGGATGCGAGCGCAGCGCTGGGCGCCCCAGCAAGTCCGCCTCACCGTGGTCTCGATCCCCATGACGTTGCTGCCGTGCCCCAGCTCAGTCATGCCGAAGCAGCCCGGCAGCGCCAGCGAGTCGATGCCGGGCAGGAAGGCGTCGTGATGCTTCTTGGTGCCCAGCTTGCAGATGGTGCCGCCGCAGCTGGCGGGGGCCGCAGGAGGTGGGACAGACCGCGGGCGGCAAGGTCGGCTGAGCAGGCCGGCCTCAAGGCACGGATGACGTCATGCAGTCAGCCGCACAGCGGCGTGCGTTCATCAAGCCGTTGCAGGCGCGGCTGGGAAGGCGTACGCGCAGCTGGCAGTCTTAGTCGGCTCCAAACCTATCCGCCGGGACGCGGGTCGCGCCCACAGACAGGCTGCCTTGAGAGCAGCCGTGCTCAGGGGTGAGTTGCGCGCGAGAGGGCGCCGCGAGGGGCCGCAGCCGCCCGCCGCGCGTGCGCTCACAGTGTCATGTGGACGCCGCACTTGATCGCCAGGGAGTAGTCGCAGAACGAGAGGCACTCCAGCGCGGCCTGGAACTTGCGGGGGTCTGCGTCGACACGGCGTGGCGCATGTGGACGGCGAACGAGCCCGGGTTGAATGGTGTATGGCGGGGCGCAGGCAGCACTAGCTTCCTCTGAATTGCCTGGAGCAGTGCCCGGCGCTGGCCACGCCGCAGCCACAGGCCTAGCACCACCTTGGAAAGCGCCCCAGCCACAGCCCTGCAGATGCACACACAGGCGAGAGCGTTCACACTTACACCGATCCAATAACCCACGCGCACAAAAGAAACACCACACGTGCACACCACACACAAACGCACATGCCAAGTCCCATGCATGCGTACACACACACACACACACACACACACACACTCACACACACAAGACCTTCCGCGCGCATGCGAGCATCCCTACGCACACCCTTTGCACACACGTGCGCACCGCGGAGGTAGTCCCTGATCCCTACACACACCCTTTGCACACACGTGCGCACCGGTGAGGTAGTCCCTGATAGAGAAGAAGCGCTGCTGCAGGAATCTCTGCAGCCGCACGAGCGTCTGCTCCCTGAACTCCATCATGCTCTGGTAGTAATCCGGCTGGTACAGCGGGTCCTACGGTGGATGCAATGACACACGCCGATGCATGACAGTTTAGATCAACAGCTTTGCATGGGTCGGAGTCGCCACTGCATGAGCGTGCTGAGTGGAGGAAATCACTTGGCAGCGGCGGCGGCGGCGGTCCGCCCCACAGGTGATGGGCAGCGGACGCGCGTGGCGGGTCGCTGCCTGCTGCTCGCCTTGAGGAAATCGAAGATGGCCTGACGGAGCTCTGGGTTGTCATGGCACAGGTAGGCGCCCAGCTTGTTGGGGCAGAGGCCGCTTATGTCCATGCTGGCCTACGGGCCGCAGCGGTGACGTGCGCGGGATGCCACACAATGAGCAGTGTCAGTGGCAGCAGCTACGAATGAGCCCCTAGGAGGCAGCAGCAAAGGGCCGCATGCGCCCTGAGACCTGAGGCGAATAAATGGAACAACAACAGTTTTGAAACGCAGCCCTGTGGGAGCCAGACAAGTTTCAAGGGCTGGGGCGTTCCCGCTGCGGGTTTGCAGGCCGGAGCAGCAGCATGCCACCTCAGCGTCTGGTGCCGCCGTGGTCGAAGCGCTCGACCGCTGCAACGCCTCACCGGGCCAGACGGGGCCTGGTTCAAGGTTGCCGCTGTCATCTGTCCTGACAGGACTGCAAGGCGGGCCGCCATGTTGTGCAGAGTGACTCCAAACGATCTGTTGCCGCGTCTAGCGCGTGGAAGAGGCCACACAAATCATAAGCATCATATTTGTAGGTTAAAGAGTCGTATACTGTGCACTTGCATCCAAAAAGCGGTATGCGTAGAGCCGCTGCGTGCATTGTCGTTGCTGAGGTGGCACCCGTCCCATAACCTGACCATCCCTTCATAGGGGCAAGCCCAAACCGAATTCTGAGACCGTGATTTAGCACCTCCTGCGATGAGTATAGGCCGTCTGGCCCGCGTGGTCTGTGCATGAGTGCAGCTGTCCAGCGGAGGCTGGCAAGAGCACGGTGGAGTCTGTGCTTCGCTGGTGGTGGGCTGCAGCTAGCAGCAACTGCGATGTTACATGAGCATGCGCACACACGCATGCATGTGTCATGCGCCAGCACTGGCTGTCTGGCGATCGCAGCCGTGCCGGCTCTGGGATGCCCAACCCTGGTGGATCTGAATTTCGAAAATGAAGTGGGGATTGGGGGTTGAGTAGGCTGCAACACGCTCAAAGTGGTGAGGTGCTCGGACTGCAGACAGCATGTCAGGCGACGCCGAGCTACCATGTCCACGACCAGGGTGGGAGGAGCGGAGGCGCCTTGCTGTACATCTGGACATACAGTGCGCGGAATGAAGATCCACAAAGACATGGCCTCGATGGGCATGGGTGGCAATCGATAGAAGATTTACTGAACGGTTTGGGCACTGCTTACGAACGAGGGATTGCCACTCATGGTGACCCAGGACGCTGTGAGGCCTGCCATTGCTTTGCGATGCAAACAGTGAGGAAGGCAATGCAGCAGCCAAAGCGCGCCACAGCTGCTCGCGGAATTCCAGGGTCCTAGCTTTCAGTGCCTGAATTCTGACGTTACACAAACCGAAAAATTGCAAGCGACGACTAGTCTGCACGCAGTGCCGGCGCGCATCAAGGCAGCTGGCATCATCTGCAGGCAAGCACGTAAGTGATCACGAGCTGCAATGCCACACAATGCTGCGGGTCTCGCCGCGCCCTTCTTTCAGCGCAAGCACGCAACAGCGCTCAACAATCTGGCATGGACAATCACATACATCACAACAGTACTCAGTACCCAATGGAAACGTGTTGGCAGCAAAGCATGATGCCAGGTGTCAGGGGAGGCTTGGTGGCAGGGGTGGTCAAAACACCAGTGGCTGCAGCCGCGGTATTACACAAACCCAAAGGGGAGAAGCGACACGCGTGCACACTGTGAAACCTGATACTCACACGTCAACTCCAACTGTACCACAACACATCACTGCAGCGACCGCCCGGCCCCTCACGCCCGCCGGCGGCTCGCGCTGACCGTCTGCCTCTCGCCGCCGGCCGCGCTCGACGCCCGCGCGTGCGCGCGGCCGCGGCCGCCCCCATTGCCTGACACCGCGCACCCGACAGACTTGGAGCCCCCACCAAGGTAGCATTTGAAGCCGCCCCCCTCGCTCTCGTAGCAGGTGGTGAAGCTGCCGCCGGCGGGGCACGCCACAGTCTTGAGACGCCCGCCGTCGCCGGCGCACTGGCTGCGCTGCAGCTCGGCGCAGTCGTCGACATCGCCCGCGCCGCGGCCGCTGCTGCTATACGAAGATGCAGAGGCGCCGCCCCGCGGCGCGCGGCCGCCGCTAGCGGTGGCACCGCTGGCGCCGCCGAAGCCCCCCGAGCCAAAAGGCTGGCGCGTGAACGCGTCGGCGCCCGGATGAGGTGACGCCATGGATTGGTCCATCGCGTCCTCCCACTTGTCCCACATCGCCTCAAACTCGTCAAAAAAGGCGGCGCCGTCGAAGCCTGGGGGGCGTTGTAGGGAAAGGTTGCGGATGCGGGAACCGAGCGTGGGGGTGGAGGGAGGGGCTGTGTTCGGGGAGGGAGCGGCTGCTGGACGCCGTCCTCAGTCAGTTAGGGAGGCGCGCACCACCACGAATTTCCCTAGGCTTGGGGCCGGCCCAGCCCCGTCAAAAATAAGCAGGCCAAAGCAAGACTGGTCGAGCGCGGAAGAACAGCACCCCATAGAAACCCACCGCCGAAGCCAGCGCTGGCGCGGGCGCCAAGCGCGCTGCCGAACGACGGCAGCGCCATGAGCGCGGCGGCCCACGCCGGCCGCGCCCACGCGCTTCTGCCCAGCAGGCCGAAGAGCGGCGCGCCGCGCGCGCCCGCGGCGCTGGTTGTGCGTTGGGCGGGGAGGTTTGCCGGCAGCGGCGCCTGCGCCTGGCTGGCGCTGTCGACCACGGCGGATGCGTTGGCGCCGCCGACGAGGGCGGCCAGCGCCGGCGTGGTGACTGGCTGCGAACTAGCGCTGCCCAGGCTCTTGGTGTCGGCTCTGGTGGTGGAACCAACGGATGTCTGCACAGCATTGGGGCCGTCCGCGGCGCCCCCCGGCGCCGCGGGCGCCGCCCCGCCGCCGCCGGCTGACGCCGAAGCCGACGCGTCCGTCGCGCCGCCGCCGCCGCCGCCGCCCGAGGACGACGAAGACGCTGAGCTCGCGCCGCCGCGGCCGCGGCACGACACGCGGCTGGCGCCCGGGCCCTTGAAGCACTCAAATGCGGACGTTGAGTAGCACTCGGCAAAGCCCGGGGGGCAGGCCACTGCCTGGAGCGGCTCCCTGTCGTCGGGGCAGCCATAGGTGTGCTGATCCTGGCAGGTGTCCGGGCGGCACGCGGCCGACGCGTCGCAAAATTCGCCCTGCTGGCACTTGCCGCCGCAGGGGCCCGCCAAGAAGGCGGACATCCCAGGGGCTGCGGGGAAAATGGGGCCTGGACCAGCAGCGGCGGCGGCAGCACCGAAGCCGGCAGGGGGCCCGGGTGTTCCGGGGAAAGGTGGCGCACCCAGGGAGCCGGCGGGCGCGTATGCCATTGACGGAAACGCCTGCTGCGCGTCCTCCGCGCCTGGCATGCAGGGCGCCGGGTTGCCAAACATGTCTCTGCAAGGGGTGTCGCCAGCGGCAAGCGCCGCCGCGCCCACAAGCAGGGTCAACAGCAGGGCTGAGCCCTGGTTCCCCATCCCGTCGGCTGCAGTAAACCTCCTGGGACTTTCAAACAGGTGATGCGGAATCAGCTTTCGCTCTGCACTTGTACAATAAGTGCGTGTGGCAAACAAATTGCCAAGTAGGATCGATGGTGCGCGCCGGTGACAACGAACGATTGGCCGTCCAGAAGAAGCTATGGCATAAGCTCTGCCGTCATACACAAGGTGTCCCGTTCCACCAGCTGCTATGCTGAGCAACCGACGTCACCAGCTTCCCTGCTTAGGCGACCCGTTTACACCGCGCCGTCACCACCGGCCCGGCGCGGGCGATCCAGCAGGCCCGTGATAAAAAGCCAAGGGGCAAAATGCGAGGTGTCATGGAGCCTGATCTGGATCCAAAGGCAAGTATCATAAGGGCGGCAAGAGCGGCCAGGGGCGCGCGCAGGGGGTGCAGCACGCCATTTCATGCGTTGCCCATGAGAGGGGGCGTCACACTGTGAGCAGTATCAACATGTAGCGACCCGTGCGGCACATTGGGGCGCGGTCAGCTCGTGGGGGAGGCTGCAGCACATGGCGCAGCCAGGCATAAGGCACCTGGAGCCCACCAAACAGTCCGGAGCGACGCCGCAGCAGATCCATTTGTTTCAGGTGTGAGCAAACAGCGCTGTCCGTTGGTGGTTGATGGTGGCGGACGCTCAGCAACCCCGACCAGAGGTCTCGACCTTCAAATCAATCAAAGGGATTGCATGCAGTTGCGGTGGAAGCACAGTACGCATTCGGCAGAACTAGGTGCATATTCCTAGCACAGCATCAAGCAGTTTTTAGACGGGAGGAAACATGCACTGTGTGTTTGTGCACTTCAACATCCAACAGAGGTGCACTCTCACATCCGGACCAGACAGATATAAACAAGTATTTATACAATGTACGTGTCTGATTTCCTGAATTGATTGAGTCCATAAAGCACCATTAGCGGCGCATCGTGTTGTTATCATATTGTTATCAGGATATTGTGGTGAATGCTCTGCCGGGGGCAGAACGCGCTGGGCAGGGGCTGCTGTTGCTGCCCAGGCCGCGGCATCGCAGCTGTCACCCCGGCTCCTGCCGCTCTTCCGTGCAGTGGGGGGCACAAGCGAGCTCGGGTTGGCCGACGCTGCAGCCACCGCGCGCAGATTGGATGCCTCAGCTGCTGCCGGGGCCGCTGCCGCCGTTGCCGCGGCAGCCCGAGCCCCTGCGGCGCAGGGTGCTGCAGCTTCCTGGCAGGTGCACCGCGCTGGAACGGCGGACGACCGCCGGCAGGTCGCTGACAAGGCGCAGGGGTGGTCGGGGTGTGCGATGGATAGGCATCTCAAAATGAAGATGGTGTGAGGTCCCAAAGCAAGCAATTGGCTGCGTATTGACCGTCGTCTCAAAGATCGCAGAGGGGCGTATGGGCATGCTAGATGACGTTGTACCAGGAACAGACACGCGAGGCGAAGAGCAAGCTAGGGCTACAGCACATGTGCAAGTGCACTGTGCACAAGCGCAACGGCGCGCAGCGAGGCCCGTTGCGCGCACCTGCCAGGGGAGCAGCGCCGGGCAGGGTTCCGCCGACCTGCGCTGCCGTTGGCCACCCACGGGGGCACTGCCGCGGCCTCGGCCGTGGGGGTCCCGCCATAGACCAGGCATGACATGAGGCCAGCAGCCGCCGCCTTGATCTGCATGTGGCTTGCCCGGAAGGAAGGGCAGCTGCTGCCGTTGCTGCTGCTGCAGTTGCTACCTTGGCCGCTGCTGCTGCTCTGCTCGCTGTCGTCGCAGGAAGATCTGCTGCTGCCGCATTCCCACTGCATGACAAAAGCAGGTGATATCTGATCAGCGAGCGCGCGTGTCAAAGTGTCAACAGTCCGCGCCATTCAGTCAAAATCAAGGATGTACCCCTGCCCTGCCACCCTGGCCTCCCACTTGGAAACATCCTGCGCCATTGCAACCGGTGCCCGTTGCCTACCCACCTGGTCTGCCAGGTGCATGAGTAAGTCTTCATGCACAAAGGCGTCGAGCAGCAGCTCTGTAGTCGATACGCGCTGCATTTGATGCGCCCCTGCCCGCTCGCGGCGGGCGGACTGCCGATCAATGTGCGGCACGTCCGAGCAGCTGACACTGGATGTGTTCAAACCCTGTTTTATGTTACGATCCCCGCGGCCAAACACGTCAAACTCTTCAAGTTGTGGCCGCGGGGGTAGCTGCGCGGGCCACTGCAGCGCTCGACACAACCGTGTCACTAAGGTATCTGTTTGATCGTCTGTTTCCAGAGCTGCTTGTGGCTCCGCCGGACGTCCGCCACCCTTGGCTTTGACCATCATCAGGAGATGCATGGCCTGAGGTCGAAGATGCTGCCCCAGGCCCTCACAGATTCACGGCTAGCAACTAACATTGAAAAGTGAAGTGAGGGGGCATTGCATCAGCTTGGAACTTTAGCTGGCAACATCGGAGAGTGTGGTGGCGCCTTGTCCTGGGCATCATTGTCAATGCACATCATGTCATATTAGGCACCCACGCAGCCGCATCAAATTCCCACCAGCACGTGCGAGCAGTGTGTCCTGCACATCAAATGCAAATATAGTTAAAGTCCATCGTAGCATGCATGCAAACATTCTTAACACTTTCGTGCAGGGTCAAGCAGGTAGCGGCATGCGAGGGCGCCGAGCGCACGGGTGGGAGCAGGGTGGGTGAGCACCAGCACCGGGAGCCGTCGTCCTGGCAGGTTGAGCGCACAAAGCAGGCCTGGGAGTGAGGTGCAAGCGGCAGCGCCAAGTTTCCTCATCTCCTCGCGTCCTCGCCGGAACACCTCTGATCACATAAGCAGAGACGAGATCTCATCACCGGTTGGCGCTTGCGTGCGCGTGCACCAGGCCTGCTGTAGACACCACAAGCGAGCGCAGTGTTTAGAGTGGCAGGCATTTGCGTGCACGAATGAAGTGGTGGCTCCATGTCGTGAACGTGCACATGTAGCACTCTTTCATGCAGCCAGACACATGGCAGGACGCGGCCTGCGAGAGCCCAGCAGTGAAGACGCACGAAAGGAGTGCAGGTGTGTGGGGGCGTGGGCGGCGCGTGGATGTGCAGCAGTCGCGCATGGAGTGGAGACGTGAGCATCGGGGACCTGCACAAGTTGATCTGGGGCAAGCGGCAGGGGAGTTGTCATTGAGTTGGATCATGTGAGCAGGTGCCGTGGCACGACACATCGCGCCGAGGCGGATTCGTCTCGCATTGGTGGAAAAGCGGCTAGCGTCATTTGATGCCGGCCAATACGGGCAGCTCGCTGCCTAAAAAGCAGTCACCTGTTCAGCAGCCGTCGTGCATTAGCATGCACCTGCCCACGACTGTGCATGTGTGTTGCTGCGCCGCCCATTGACCCAAACTAGCCCTGCCCAATAGCTGTGTTCCCAGCTTGCTTGTGTTGTTGCTTACAATGCGCTGACAGCATCGCGGGCTTGTGGGTGCGACGGTGAGGGGACACATGTGTCATGTGCAGTTACACAGTGACTAAGCCGCCAGCCGCCGCGGAATCGCGCAGGGCAGAGGCTGCGATGGAAATGCACACAGGTCACAGGGTTGGTACGCGAGACATCACAGGCAGGAGGGCCGAGGCACGGTGTCGCCGCCGGCTAGGGGCCAGGGACGCGTGGCGGGAAGGCGCGCGAGCAACGACCCGAGCCTGCCCTGCGGGCGGCTGCCGCCATCCCGAGCCCTCAACACCGCCGATGAGCATGCACAGAACCCAGACGCTCCGAAACACAAACGCTGGAATGGAACGGAACCCGCTACCTAGCACAAAGAACGTGCCCGAGGGCTCGATGATCCTAACCTGTCTGCACTACAAAAGCGACGTGAGAGAAACCGCAGGAACGCCGACGCGCGCCGCACCGCGAGCTGGCACGCTGCACTCCACGCGTCGCGGGGGGCACCGCCAGCCGAGCCGACCAAGCACGGGCTGCTGACGCCACTCTGGGCGTACCCCCGCCGGTAGGCGGGCCGCCAGCCCCAAAAACGCAACCGGCCCGCGTCGGCTGCGCCGCCGCCGGCAGCACGCTCGGCCGCCCCGCCTTCGCCGCCTGCGCCGCCGTGGGGCGGGGCGGGCACCACCCGTCCGCGCCCCCGGGCCCCAGCGGCGCCCCTCGTTGGCGGAGGCCCCTGTCCTGCGGAGCCGTGCTCTCATGTGAAGTGGTTCTCCACGTCCACCCCCGCGTCGGCCTCCTCCAGCGTGGCAAACTCCAGGAAGTGGGTCGGGCGGTGCACCTGGGGGCAGGCAGGGTTGTGCACGGGGACGAGGGGACGCGGGGCAGCGATCAAAGGTAGGCGTGTGTGTGCGTGTGTATGCGTGCGCGTAGCAGTGCTCTAGCGGGCGTAAGCTGTGGCCCAAGGTGCCACTTTGATGGGTGCAGGGGTCCCGGAGATCGGGCCGTCGAGGCCGCGCCCCTAGCCCTTGCAATCCCAAGGGCGCTGGAAG
>NW_014011447.1:0-10145 GCF_000611645.1 Monoraphidium neglectum
GGGGGGGTCGTTGGCAGCACGGTGCAAGGGAGGGGATGGCCCTGGGGCAATGTTTGGGGGGAGGGCGCAGGGTGATGCAGGGCGATGCAGGGGATGGGGTGACAAGCAAGGAGGGTTGAAAAGACGCTTGTGTGCTGGCTTTGGCACAAAATGTCCGAAATCCATTCATCAACTAGGTTATGACAAAGAGCTAGCTTTTTAGCTCCTCGTCACAGTCAACACGTTTGGATATTTGTTGAGCTGAGAAATGCAGCACGCCAGGGTTTGCCTTTCTCGCTGCCATGTGATCAACATGTTGGGGTGCCAGCAATCCAAGTCTCAGCCTGCACACATGCCTGCCTGCGCTCACCTGCACAACCCACTCGTTGGCGTTCTCGATAATGGGGGTGGAGATGTTGCGCAGGTGGATCGGGGCCCTGCATGGCCAAGTTTGGCAGTCCGAGAGTGCGGTGAAACAAGGGTGCTGGCAGTCTGTGGGCATGTGCTGCAGGCCTGGCGGGCGCCAGAAGGAGCTCGCTGCAACACGCACTTCATGCCCCCCTCCAGCCCCAACATTTATTCTGGCTGTTGAGGGCAGCACATGATCACAAGTACTGGACGCAAGGACTGGCAGGTGGCAGCCCAGCCTCTCGCCCAACACCTGCGGGGGCAGTGCCCCGCCAGCGGCGCCATCCGGCACGCATGGCATGCATGCTCACGTGGCGGCCTTGAGGAGGGTGATCTTGAAGTCTCCCGTGATGGAGGTCTCAATGGCGGTGCCGTCATACTCGCTGTCACCCTGCAGTATTCGAACGCGTGTGTTTTGTGAGCGTGGATACCAGTTGTGTGAGGGGCGAGGTTGTGGCGAAAGGCGGGGCGAAGCTGGGAATGGTTGAGCTTTGAAGTTGGTTCGGGGACGTCGCAGCAGCCATGGCATGTATCAACAGCGCAGCACATCACAACTGTAGCATCACGTGAACGTTCTTCATCAGGACGTCGGCTGGTCGGACGCCACACGTGACAAGCTGTTGCTTGAAACCAGCGGCCACACCTCCAGCACACATCCACTTCCGTCCCCGAGGCAGGCCGCCCCGCCGTACCTGCGCCGCGTGGCAGTCGCCCATCTGCAGGAGGCCGCCGTAGACCTTGACAGGAAGGTACAGGGTTGCGCCCTTGCCCAGACGGCGGTTGTCCAGGTTGTTGCCCGTGTTGGTGGGGGTGGTCGACGTGAAGGGAATGCTGATGGGCTGGGCCAGGCTGCGGGGGTGGTTGGCGGTTGCGCACGGTAGGCCCATCAGCTGATTAATTTAATTCATAGTACAAAACAACCCTGCACATACACATACAGACGCAAGCCCTTCTCCCAGCAGCCTGGCTCAAGGCGGCGTTTTGCTGACTGCCAAGTGTTGGGGGCAAGGGTGGGTTCCACGGCGATCAATCCGCCCAAGAGACCCATGCAATGCCTTCAGCAGTGGGCACAAGCAAGCCTGCATTGCGGTCTGAAAATAGAAATGCAGCACGGCTTGCACCGCGCCTCTGCTCACCCAATGTTGCCGATGTGGAGGTTGATCGGCACACGGAACTGTGGGGGATCCAGGGCAACACCGAGCAAGCGAGGACGCATCAACAGTCAGCAGCAGGTAGATGTCAGCCTGGCCACCACAGCTTGTGCATGCACACGTGGTCATCTGCATGCACTCTGTATGTGCATTCAGTCATAAACTGCGCCGCCTGGCCTTACCTTGCCGTTTACGCTGGTGCTGCGCGGCGCAGAGTTGGGACGGACCATGCCTGTGCGTCCAAGCAAGAGCGCACATCGCAAGGTGTCATTGCTTGATCCAGGCTTCCAACACGCGCCATGAAACGTGGCAAGCGGTGCGAGGAGGAGACACCGGCCCACCTTGCTTTAGGGGATTGGCTCAGAGGTGGCGCCCAGATTGCCTGCCAGCACCCCTCAAAACTTCCCAAGGAGAGAGTTGACGGCCTTGCGTGATGCAGGGCCTTTCTTGCGTGCAACACATCCACGACAAACTACCCCATGCGCCCAGCCCAGCCACAGGCAGGGAGTAGTGGTCACGCACCGCCGAGGACGATGCGGGGCCAGGTCTGGGTGCCGTTGACGCAGGGGACCTTCCCGATGGCGGGGTACAGGCGGTCAGGGTTCTTGAGGGTGTAGCCGAATCCAGGGTACGTGCGGGGCACCGAATACTCATCAGGCTGACAGGGCGTGGTGATCACAATCTGCGTGGGAGAAAGCGTGGGTGGGAGAAAGCGTAGGTTCGAGTGAGCCAGGACGCCAAGAGGTACGAGTCCGTGATCAGGCTGGGCGGGGAGGTGGCAGCGCCAGACGCGAGTTGCCTGCCGTCGAACCAAAGCGATCCAAAAGATCAAGGCATGCACGGGCATGTTCAGGCGAACGTGGACAGTGCAACTGCCACACTGGCATGCTCCCACGGGCAAACGCGCACACACACGCATGCGCGCACACAAGCACGCACAGGAAACGTTCTGTCAAACCGCCTGGCCCAGAGCTCACGTCTGAGACGTTGGCGGGATCATCCTGGGTGGCTGCGAAAGAGAAGCGCGGGGCGGCGTACATAATGGTGGAGTCCCCAGCGCGGGGCGACTTGACCAGCTCCTGCGGGGGGCGCAAAAGCAGATAGTGCATTTGCAGGCGTCAAAATGCGTGCGCTCGCACACACACGGGCAGGGAAACGGGCCGCCAGCGAAGGCGTGAGTCCGCTGCGTTTTCAGGGGCTCAGCTATATTCGCACTGCAGACGGGCAGTATGGCTCGGCAGGTAGCATAGCATCAACATCACTCATCAAGGCACACACTTTTTTTTCATTCATAGCATGCATGTGCACGCCAAGATGCACCAGGCGCTCACGTAAATGTTAACGACCTCCCGCGGCAAGCCCGATGCAAACCCGGTCTTGAACTGCCAGCCCCAGCGGGCGGCGGCCTGCGACCCGTACGTCTTGTTGGTCAGGGGGTTGGGGCGGGGGTACAGGTCCAGGATCTCGATCTGCGTGAGGGAGCACCGGAATACGAGAGGTCAATGTCAAGATTAAGCCTTTGTGAGTTGATCGAGGGACTGGAGGTGGTTGATTGTTCAGACGACTTTGGCGTCCCTTGGCAGCTCTGCGCCTCCAAGCAACGCGGCGGCGTTGCAGCACAAACATGGTTCCAGTATCATGACCTGGCACCGTTCTGTCCACGTCCCCCACCAGCTCAACCCAAGCATACTGCTTTTCTTCATTCAGTCCTTTCAAGCCAGGCAGTCAGTCTGCAACCGTGCCGTGGACGGTGGTCCGACTCGCGGGCCCGGGATGCCGTTGGTTTGCAGTAATGCGCGGCGTGTTCCCACCTTGACAGTGTCCCCTGGCTCCGCGCCGCAGATGTGGATGGGGCCAGTCAGGATGTGCTTGCCGTCACCGCGGCCCGAGTAGCCGCGGAACTGCAGGGGCGAAATATCAAGGAAATTTGGCAGCGAGTCAGCGGAGGGGTAATCGGGCAGATGCAACGGTGTGTGAACATGCAAATTCTGTTTGATTTAGGCCAGTTTGTGCCTGATCCCGCAACGGCCCAAGTACATCGTAGACGGGGCAAGGCGCAGGCACTGGGACTTCATTCGGACCCATCGGCCCCCTGTCCGCACTGGTGTCTGTCCCCTGCTCCCACATCTGGGTGGGCGTGGGGAGTTTGCTCTTGCCATGCCTGCCAGAATCGGCCCCCCCGCACCCAACCCCCCTCTCGCCACCGCCATCCCCCACAAACACACACAGAGCAGCAGAACAGAATACAAGACATCACCCAGATTCAAGTTCTTTATCCCCCCAGGTTCCAGATGAGCAGCCCAGCCCACCGGGATTGTCATGTTGTCCTTGGTCCACTGGTAGATGGCCTCAACGGGCTTGTCACCCTGTGACATCACATACAGTCGGCAGTGGATAAAAGTGAGATGCAAGAGGGGATTTGATTGAGTATGCACAACTGCACGGTGCAATCCACGACGCAAGCCGCATGCGACCACCTGCACAAGCAGGGTGTGCAGACTTCATGCAGCAGGCAACAACGCAGCCGCCAGCAACAGCAAGCATGATTCTGTGTAATTTGAGCAGGGCAGCACCACCTGCTGATACTGAGAGGCCTGCTGTGACTGTTCCACCACAAGCTGGGCGTACACTCGATTTTTTGAGTGACACTCAACACAATCACAGACAGTGTACGCTGCAGATGGGGCAGACTCACCTGGATCATGAGATCTGCGGCGTCACCCGCCTGGTGAGTCAGCATCTCAACAGTGATGGTGTCACCCGAGGCCACGACCGCCGCGGGCTTGGCGCCGCCATACCTGCAGTGGTTTGATGGAGGAGCAAAACATGTCTAGATGGGGTGCAAGTGGTTTTTGCACCAGGCGTGATGGGCAGTGGAGCCAATTCCGCAGGTTAATCAGCAATCAACCGCGACACCTTTTTTGATCGCAGGGCATGTGCTACACCACACGAGAGGGGGCGTGGCCGCGTTTGCAACACACAAAGCAGGCAGACAGGCTGGGTGCATCGGTGCAAACGACGAGCGGGGCTGCGCAGCAGCGTGGGCTTGGATGCCATATGGCCACCAGCATAGCACGCAGCGCTGTTGAGCATTGGTGCTGCATCCTGGCATGCACGTCCTCTGTCACTGATGCTTTCACGCATGCACACGTCACAGCCTGTCACACTGCGCCAGATATTCCACCGCCAACAAAACGCAAACACACCAGCCTCCGCTGCATGCACGCACCAGTATCCCCAGTGAACGGTGTCTTTGGTGGCGGGCAGGCGCTTCGTCCTCGGCCCCGACTTGCAGGCGGCGGGCTTGGGGACGGCAGCAAAGTCAGTGAACGTGATTGGGAAGTTGTTGGGCGTGTTGTCAATGGTGTAGGTCAAGCCAGGGGTGGCAGCAGCAGGAGAGGCCTTGGGGGCGGGCTTTGGGATCGTCTGTGCTGCTGAAAGACTGGCGACGGCCACAGCAGGGGCAGGTGAGGGGAACGGGCGTGGTGGGAGGTGATTTTGGTTGTGTCAAAGGTGTGGGGTGATAGTCGTGGCTGATCAGGGGCAGGTGGAGCTGGGCCTGTATTGCGTGGCTCATGTGGGCCATGATGCCTGGTCAATGGGGTTGCCGCTGCTGCAAGGCAAAAATTGCCCAAAGCCGTTGGCTGCTGCGCGCACTTCTATGCAGAGTGCCCATAGATCTGTATCCTCTACAATATGCAAACGTAGCTGCATCAAGCACACCTGGCAGTCGCGAGTACCAGCATGAACATGCAAGAGGCTATCGCTGCGCGGCGCCCTTGCGCTTGGGGCGCCTGGGGAGCAGCAGCTGCCATGACGTTCGCAGTTCAGTATGTCTCAATCAAGTGAAATAAATTGCTGTCAATGCAGCGGATCGGCTTTTTATGGCACCCATGTGGTCCAAGCGATACCGTATCGTAAATGGGCAAACCACGTGTGCGGTCTGTGCCAGCCAGGGACCATACTCGCAGGGTAATCGAGCGACATTTGATACGCGCATTTGTTGCAAAACGGCCTCGATGAGCTGCAAGCTATTGACGGGGGCCTTCGGGAGCTGCGACACTCTGTGGTTGGCATGGACACAGCTACGATACGGTAACAGACGACACCCAAAGGGGATGAGGCCCGACAGCAGCTTTCCTGGCACATACCTTTCAGCAGCGCCAATGTCCTCAAATCACACCCCACCGGCGGCCGAATACGGTGCTACCTAGGACAGCGGCGGGGGTCGCGCGTGGGGCCTCGTGGGGCTCGCTTGTCCCGCTATCGCAAACGCCGTGAACATGGAGGGGTGGGAAGTTGGCCACCTCTTGTCAAGGGACTGGGGGCCTGAAAAAACCAGCAGCCTGCATGCCCTGTGGTTGCTGCTGATGCCTCCATCGCTGTACGTGGTTTGCATGCATGAGGTGCGAGAGCGCTGGGCCGCGCCGCACCTGAGCCTGCGACGTCGCTGCAAACCTGCTTTGAGGGGCAGGTGATACAAGGGGTTGCACAGCAAGGCGCAGCAGCATTATGTGACAGTGACACTTGGGGGGATCGACAGCTGGATGGTCAACAGCATTTGCACCACTTGGTTGGCCCAACATGTGAAGGCTGCTGCCCCTGCAAGCAGCAGCGCAGGGAGGGTAACGGCAGTGCTGGAATTCGTTGGTGCGCCGCAGGTGGCGGGGGCCAGAGTAATCTTGTGTGGCACATCCGCGAGCGCTGGGCCGGATCACAGAGGGGTGTGGTTGTTGGTTTTGCGCGCCGCGAGGCGTATGGCTGGTGAGCATGGGGGGTTCACTTTGGTTTGCGGTGCGGGTGACGACTCGGCCGGCGGGTGCCCTGGCCAGGTGGCGCGATTGGTGGGTGCACTGCAGCTGCGATGGGTGGCTGATGGCCGGCGCGGCGCAACATTCACGTACCACGGATGAATGTTGCATTTGTGGCATTGGTTCTGAGGGGGGGCAGCCGGCCTCACGCGCCAGGCTCGCGTCGGTGACCATGTGCGATTTGTCACACCGTCCATGAATCACCTGCGGGCTCATGTGGGAGTCTGATCGCGATCAAAGTAAAACCACTTGCCTTGTGACACTTCTATGGGCCGTGTTTTCCGAGGCACAGCCCGCCAACGGCCGGTGGTCACTGCGGGAAAGCCGGACGGGTGTGCATGTTTCGACACCCGCCACATGGCGTGCCCAGCACTGGCCGTGAGTTAGTTGCCTTAAACTCCTTTTTTACTTCCCTCAACATTTCGAAAGCCCAAGCAGAGGGTACCATCGGCACTCATTTCAACTTGGGTGACTCTCACGGCTTGGCGTCGTGCTTGGCTGCTGTGCTGCATCCTCGCAGCCCATTCACAGTGAATGATCTCCCTTTGCACTTGGACCCTGCGCCGGGCACGCCCCACGGGTGCCGCGTCCGCATCAGCGGCACGCGTGGCCGTCCCCCAACAACATGGGCGCAAGGCTGGCAAGGCGTGCGTGGCCGTTTGTGCTCAGTCCGCACAGCAGGGGCCACAGGAGCAGCAGAATAATCAGGAAAAGCAGCAGCAGGCTCTGCACGTGGTGCCGTACGGCGTTGCTTCCGCGCCAGTCCCGCTCGCTGCCGGCGGGACGGCCACTGCTCTCAATGACCCCGGCCTGCCGCTCTGCCCCGGCACCCGGTGCGAGCACCTGCGGATGCCGTTCGACGGCCGCGCCCGGCCGCCCGTCATCCAACCCGACGGCCTGGAAGTTGAAGAGGCGCTGCTCCTGCCGGTGCAGCGCGGGCTGCGCGTGATCGAGCCCCCCAGCGGCTCCTGCTGCTGCGTCGCGCGCCGCAAGACGTGGCCCACACGCGCCGGCGCCGGCGCCGGCGGCGCGCTCGGCCCTAGCGGCGTGCGGCGCCAGGCAGTGGTTGATCGGCGGGTGGCGGTGCGCCAGCTCGACCTCAATAGCCTGCAGGCGGTCGTTGAGCCGATGCGCGACAGGCAAGCAAGCCTCGAGGGCAAACGGGCGGGCCGCAGCCGCTCCGTGTTCAGGCTGAGGCTCCGCTTGCTTGAGGCTGCCTGGCTGCTTCGCCGCTGTCTTGTTCACCGCCTGCCTGCTCGCGATATCATCTGGATGGCTCGATGATCCCCTGCAGGGCCTCCACTGCACATGCAAAGCCCCTCCCAACAGCGCACTCCCCCAACACCATGCAGCTTCGTTTACGGGGCGCCAGCGCCCGCGGCGCGAGCGGCGTTCAGCGCCCTCCGCGGCGAGCCCTCCGCCGCGGGGGCCAGCACTGCCGTCCTTGACGACGCGCGGGACGCGGCGGCGCGGCTGCTCTCGGGCGCGCGGCGCATGGCGGGCGCGCTGGCCGCATGCCACAGGGTGGCGGCGGCGGTCGGCGAGGAGCCGCAGGTGCGAGACGACGGCCGCTTCGCTGCGTTCAACCTGAGACCCGAGTCCGCCGAGGACGAGGCTTTCTTTATCGCGGAGTGGGCCCTGGGCGGCGGCTTCTGGTACCCGCCGGCGCGCGACGCCGCGGACCAGGTCGAATCGGGCGGGAAGCAGCAGCTGCGGTACGACCTTGACACTCTGACCAACGCGGTGTTTGGCGTCGCAGGCGCCCAGGCCGGCAGCGGCGGTGGCGGCGAGGCCGGTGGCGGCGGCGAGGCCGATGGCGGCGGCGGCGGCGCAGATGGCCGCGTGGCGCTCTCATGGGAGGGTCTGGAGCGGCTGTCCTTCGCGCCGTTCGCGGCGCAGGCCCTCTGGGAGCTCGCCAGGTCCTTGCGCGCCGCGCTGGCCGCGCCGCCGCCCGCACCCCCGCCGCGGGCGCCGGCGCGGCTGGCGGCGAGCCGGCTGGTTGCAATGGAGACGACAGACCTGGGAAAACGCATGGACGCAGCCGTGGAGGAGGTGCACCTGCTGCGGCGCGAGCTGGAGCTGGTGTGGGACCTATGGCTGGGGGCCAGGGCGGCCGGGTTCCCAGGCCTCGAGCAGCGGGCGCCGCCCACGGCGCCCACGCAGGCCTCGGACACGCCGGCCGACCCGAACTCCGAGGGGGACCAGGGGCTCGTCTCCATCAGCTTGACGGGCGCAGTCGATGCCCTGCTGCGTGAAATGGGCGCCCAGGTCGAACTCTCGTCGTCCGCGATGATGTCCAGCGGCACGCAGCCTGGGGGGGCCGCCGCAGGGGCGGGCAACCTGGTGTGGTTGAGCGTCCACAACGTCGTCATGGGCAGGGGCAGGACCAGCTCGTCGCTTACTGGTGGTGATGTCCGTGGAGGGGGTGATGGGGATGGTGATGGTGGGGGTGGGGGTGTCGAGCCGGGGATGGCGGACCTGGCTGCCATTTTGGACAGGATGCAGGGGCGAGAGGTTCGGCTGGACACTTAGTGTGATTGCGCATACACTTGTTCATAATGTTGAGATGTGATGTGATGGCGGGGCTGCCGACTGTAACCCGTACTTTCCCTGTCGTGTGGCACCACGCACGCATATTTGTTGAGGTGCGCCTGGTCATGCAGCAAGGTACCCATGCGCTGGCATCGCTTGGCGTTCTGGGGTCCCACAGGAATTGTTCAAGCAGCTTGCACAGCAGCAATTCAAGAACACAGGATGCTGCTGCGTTGCGGTGAAGCTAGGAAGCAAGCAGGGGGCGCACTGTTCTGCAACTCTGTGACCGCTCTTTGACCGCCGTCCGCCACCGAAAGCCTTCCCGTGCGTCAGGTCGTTGCTGCTCATCGCCGCCTCGCCCTCGCCACCAAGGGCGAGTGCCGGCCCAGGCACAGCAGCCGGAGCCCAACAGGAGCTATCAGCTCACGGGGCTGCCTGCAATGTCTGGTGGGCCCCCTCGCACGCCCCCCGGAGTTCAGAGTAGAATAAAACACCAGCTCGCTTGGGTTGCTGGGCTGCAGCCCAGGAGTCTGCGACCCCTCTCAGCTTGCCTGGGTAATCAGACCATACCGTTGATTCCCGAGGACTCAACGCGGCCCACATGGAGCACTTGTGACCAGCTGGAAGCGCCACATATGCTAGCATGCTTGTGCGTCACACATCTCTTGTGTTACAGGACACACGTATGCTGCCATTCCCCCGCTTTCAAATCGTGGCAGCCTTTGACGCTGACGCGTGCACTGCAGCCGGTGACGGTGGGCCAGCCGACGCAGGCCTGCCGCATGAATCGGGCGTACGTCGTTTCCCGTGCGCGAGAGCGCCGACCAGGCCGCGCAGCTGGAGCGCCCGTAGCCAGCCTGCTCAAGAAGTTCGGTGCCTGCACAAACAACAGACGCAGCAGGCCGCGGCTGCGACCTGCCCGCGCCCTACGTACCAACATCAATGCCCACCGCAGCCACCCACGCCGCCGGGCCGCCGCCAGACCCGCTGCCCCAGCACCGGTCGCCTGCTGGTCACGCGTCGTCGTCCTTGGCCATGTTCTTGCCGTTGGCGGCCACCACCGCCGGCGTACGGTACATGTCAGCTGTGGTGGTGTCCTCTGGGCTCCTACTTGGCGGTCCACACGAGCAGCAGACGAGGGAATCTTGGAGACAGTGTGTGGTGTGTGCGTGCGTGCGTGCGTGCGTGCATGCGTGCGTGCGTGCGTGCGCGCGCGCGTGTGGGTGCGTGCATGTGCGTGTGTGTGTGTGTGTGTGTGTGTGTG
>NW_014011446.1:0-5685 GCF_000611645.1 Monoraphidium neglectum
GCCCCGTCCTGCCCCCCCCTGCAGCACTGCTTACGCGCGCCCTCTACCCCAACCAGCCCGCCGTGATCACGGCAGCCAGCCTGGCGGTGACCCCCTTTCGGCCCTTCATCGTCTCCACCCTCCACACCACTGTGAGCACGCACGAGGTGTTGTCGTCCACGCGCGTGTTGGTGAAAATCATGTATAGCCTTCACACGCGTGTCATCTTTGCAATCTTGCGTTTCACTCGCATGCGCGCGCGCATGAGGCGCCGCGGGGTTCGGCGATGCCCAGCGCGGCTCCCGCCCAGCGTGGCGCCGTTGCGCGGCCGCGGCGCCTTGAATGCAGGCTCACCAGGAGCGCCGCCACATCCGGCAGCTCAGCGGATCCCAGTTGGCCTGCCCGGTCCTGCCGGCCATCACCCTGGTTCTGCAGACGCGAAGCGCACAAAACCAAGTCCGTATATTATCGTGATTTCAAACCAAGGCAACCGTAACCATGTGACCCCCACCCCCCAACAGGCGATGGAGGTGGCATTCCTGCGCCGCGCCCTGGCCGACCCCTCGCTGCGCCCCGCCCAGCGCCTGCACTCCGCGGCCGCGCTGGTGGGGGTGACGCTCTTCTTCGTGGAGGACGCGGCACCAAGGGCCCCCTTCATACACTCGGCCTGGTGGGTGGGGACGTGTGGGAATTGCATGCCCCCGTGCAGGGGGGGCTCTCAGCTGTCGCTTTGATCAGCTAATCGCATCCTGCAGGGCGTGCGCTGCACTGATCGCAGCCCCTGCATTTCACGGTCTGTCTGTATCTTCTGTGTATTGGGTGTCCTTGCTACCAGGCGCATCATGGCGATTGAGCCGGAAAACTTCCTGGCCCGACCCATCATATTCGCAGGCACCTGTGCAGCGCCGGTGCCACCAACACCATCCACGCCCTGCTGGCAGACACCGAGGCCCGCCTGAACGGCAGCCACGCGCCCCCCGACGCCCGCAAGGCAGCCTTCATGCTGCCCGAGCCCCAGCGCACGGGCGCGGGCGCGGGCGCGGGCCCGCCGCGCCCCTGCGAGCCGCGCAGGGAGCTGGCGGTGTCGCCGCTGCAGCTGCCCAGCTGACGCGGCGCGCCGCGCTCCGCATTCGCTTGACTTGCATTTGACCGACTGTTTTGACCTCTGGTGCGCCTCTTGCCCCTCATCTCTCCGCGTGTGGGTTGGCAGGTCGCATCCTCTGCCCCCTCAACCCCCTCAAACGCATCGATTCCCCGTGACACACTCCTTGCACCCCTTGCATCCGTACCCAACACACTTTGAGCGGCTCGACGCGAGCGCCCGCGCGCCGGCTGCACGCCGTGCGCGCCGCAACGGGCCGGCGGCCGGCTGTGCTGATGTGTGCGTGATGCGCTGCATGTGGCGCATGGGCCCCTCTTCTGCAGGGGCAGTCGGCATTGGCGCCCCCCCAGCTGCCACAGCGTCACAGCACGCGACCCTCAACCGCCGACATCACCGACATGATCGATTGCTGTACCGGACCCTCGCCCCGCTTGTTCGGTGGGGAAGCAAGAGAGAGTCCAAATAACGAGCGCGTACTTGACACTGGGCGGTCACTTGTCCGAGTGACCCAGCAACGGCACCAGCACCGGTGGCGTGCTTCTGGTCTCACCGATGGCACTTTCGGAGCCCCTCTAGTGCTTGAAGCTGTTGTGTTTTGCCTGGGTGCTATGCGCACAGGCGTGAGGTGCCCAGGTGTCACGCTTGGGGCGTACTTCAATTTGAACGGGTCGGACTTGCTGTACACCCCAGCTCTTGGCAGCAATCCTGTTGAATCCCAGCGTATGTGTCCCCAGCGTATGCGCTTGCAATTTGACGCGGTTGCTGCTGCTGCTACCCCTCGAGACACCCGGTGTTTGTTGC
The DNA here is from genome assembly GCF_000611645.1 of Monoraphidium neglectum. Lineage (NCBI taxonomy): Eukaryota > Viridiplantae > Chlorophyta > Chlorophyceae > Sphaeropleales > Selenastraceae > Monoraphidium > Monoraphidium neglectum. The sequence continues at coordinate 1,883 of NW_014011446.1, forward strand.
GGGCCCCGGCGCGCCCTCTTTGCCAGGCACCCTAGCCACCCATGCACGCGGGGTATGACGGGGCTATGTGACTGCAGACACTACCTCGCATGTGGCTGGCAAGGCCCACCCCGCGAGAACGTGTTCAAAATGCAAAGTCATAAATGTGTGCATTGTGGCGTCATTGGTGCAGTGGGGCTGGGCGCCTGGCATGTGCAGTCGCACCAGCCGGGGCCGCGCAGCTGTTCCGTCATCTTTTGTTTGGCGTTGCAATGAGCGTCTATTCCTCTGGGCTTGATGCCGTCTATCCCTCTCGACTTGATGCCAGCCGTTGCGGCCAAGGTTGCGCTGCTGGTTTTGGTTGTTTCGAGGCCGTCCATGAAATTTGACCCAGGCTCAGCGACGACGATTCCAGCCAACCCTGGACACCACTCAGTCCCGTGGGCCGCACCATTCCTCCGGTGCGCGGCTTGTACCCCACCTGTCACTGTGCCACGTCATTCCGTCTGTAACAAGGCAAGAGGTGCGTGTCATCCTGCAGCCAAACGTGCGGTCGTGGTGCAGATTCTTGTGACAACGCACCACAAAAACGGTTTCACAGCCATGTGGCAGAGGGATTTTCGTGGTGCGCTTCACAATAACACCTTCAAAGCCGGTGGCTGTGGCCGCACACGGGCTGGTCAAAGGGTGTGTGTATGGGTGCTGAAAAGGCGGGGGGCAGTTACCATCGTCACAGCACTGCATGGCTGGACTGAAGATCAGGATTTGGAGCTGCATCGGAGCAGAGAAGATCCTGAAGCCACCTGCTGCCTGCTACAGGCATCCCGCCGCCCAAACAGCCTGCGTGGACGGCTTGCATGGCCAAGGCGTCCACCCAGACACCCGTGGGCGGGGTCCCCAGACACCAGCGTGAAGTAGCCCTTCATTTGTTGGTCGTCTTGCACATGTGATTGCGAGCGCACGGCTGCCAGGTGCGCGAGCAATGCGTGCCAAGCGTTCCAACCGGCACAGCAAATTGGGGTCCTCACTGCCCGCAAAACTTCAATGTTGCTTGTTCATATTCCTCTCTGTCCTGACTATTACCCCTCCCCTTGAAGCTCCCGGTGTGGTGATGGAAGAATTTTGCGTGGGCAAGTTGGCGGTGATGAGCGAGTGCGTGTGGTCTGAAATACCCACACAGCCTCAGCTACTTCAAGGCGCTGCTGACCAAGGCTGCCGGCACCAGCAATTGTGGTTTGACAGGTTTTATTACACCTTGACATCAGCTACAATACTACTAACCTAGCCGGTGCCAGGACAACAACTAAAAGAAAGGAACAAAAAGAGTCCAAATGTGACTGCATATGTGACTGCATAAGGTGTGACGTCTGCGTTGCACCACAGGCTGGCAGGGGATGCACGTTCATGTGAGTTCACGTGTATACTGCACACAGACCTGTATGCAAACAGAGATACGCACCAACCGCAGATGTATCTAAGCACATGACACCAGCTGGCACCATTTTCGCGAGCTGTGTGCAGCGCGTGAAACATGCAAAAACGCATCACAGACAGCAGGAAACCTGCAACGCTCGTGCGTGCGCTGCAGTGACTGCGCCCGCTTCAAAAAGGTAAAAGCGCATTGCTGCGCACCAGCCCACGGGGCACCGGCCGGGCTTCGCGAGGCCAGAGTGCCAGACGGCTCTGGCAGCGAGTGCCAGAGGGGTTGGGTTGCAACAAACGCGGTAGTGAGGGGTGGAGTTGCCGCCCTGCATCCCGACAAAACCATGCTAAGGAGCCTGCAGCTATGCCGAAGTCAATATTACGAGTGTAATCGGGTCGGGAGGAAATGCAAGAGAGCGGCTCTGATGTCGGCCATTCTGCTGGCCCGCGTGGGCGACAGTCATTGTGTTTTGGGGGCAGGTGCACCAACCGGCACTCAGCAAACCGCCGGTGCCTCACCAGCTGAGATTGGGTCTAAAATTTTGGATCAAGACATCGGATTGGTTGTAGGGGCCTTGAGGGCACTTGTCGGCGCGGCCGACTTCTGAACGCACAAACGGCGGGCAACCAAGCAATTGTCGCCGCATGCAGCAGAGCCAGGCCGGCGAGCGGGCCGCCGCCCCCTGGGAAGGTCCCGGTTCAGTGGCAAGACTCACAACTCAAATGGGTCGGGCAGTGTTGATGCATCAGGTTGTTCATTCGACTCACAAACAGCTCACGAGGGGTAATCATCGGATCAGGTGGGCCATCACATAGCAACATCGGCGGAAGCAACGCCCAGGCGGGCGCATGGCGGCGGCCGCCGGGTTGCAGCGGGCAGCGGGCAGCGGGCGGGCCTGCTGCTGCGAGACGCGCCAGATGGGGCCGTCGCGCGCGCTGTCTCAGCTGCGGGCGATCCAGCCGCGTATGAGCGAGAGCGCGCGCGCATCCATCGGCGCCGCGAGGTTGACGCAGTCCGGGCCCCAAGGGCAGTCGCCGCGGGACCTGCTGACCACCCCCACCACCGTCACCCCCGCGCCGCCGCCCGCCCCCTCCGCTGCGCCGGCCGCGTCGCGCCGCGACGGGAAGCCGCCGCCGCTCGCCAGGCCAGCGGCGGCGGCGCCCTCCCGGGTGTCGCCGCGCACCCAGAGGGGAGAGCCGCTCATGCCCTTCCCTGTGTCGCACTTGTGCTGCAGCATGCCCGCCTGGCGGTCAGCACCCCCTGAGTCGGCCGGGCAGAGGCCCGAGGTCGCGACGCGGCAGGTCTGGTCACCCATCAGGGGAAACAGCAGCTTCCCGCCCTGCGCCGTCGTCGCGCTCGCACCGGGGAAGCCGGCAACGGACACAGCGGCCGAGCTGGTGGCAGCGGCGGCGACGGTAGGGCCAAGGGCGTCGGAGGCGCGCTCCTTAGCGGCGGCCTTCAGAAGCGCCGCGGCGACGTCGCAGCCGTGGGCGAGGCCGAACCAGCCGGTCGTGTCGCCAACCTGTTACATGCATAAGTGGGGGGCCGCTACAAGTGAGGTGATGAAAGTGGTGGGGGTTCGGAGGGGTGGCGGGGGCGGCAAGAGGGTGCGGGAGTGACGAGGGTGTGGCGGGAGGGCGGGCCCATTACGCCATTAGTCGCTTGAAGGCACCACTCTGCCCACAGCAAAAAGGCGGGCAGCCGCCCGCTCCTCAATCTCATGGTTGATCGGGCTTACCGCGAAAGCAGTACCAGAAATGTCGACTTCAACCCAGGGAAAAAACCCGGGACATAGTGAGGTTGCCGCACGCATGCTCATCCGGTTTGAGCTCTCGGAGACTTTGCCACGCCGCGCTGGGGCCTGCCCCGCCCTCACCCCCCCACCTTATGCCTGAGCCGCACGACGCCGACGTCGCCCCGCCAGTAGAAATTGCCCTCCGCTGCCGCGGCGACCCACTCGGGAGCGACCTCCGACCACACCGCGTCGACGCGGCCGAGCGGCGCGACGCCCGCGCCGTTGGCAGCGCGGGAATAGCTTGGGAAGAAGCCGAGCACCTTCCTGTACCCGATCGGCCGGTCCGGCCGCAGGTCGTTCGGCACGTTGTACAAGCAGTGCGCCGCCGTCAACACGGTGTCCGGGGAAACCATGAACCCTGTGCAGATCGACATGTCGCTCGCGGCGCGCGCGCCGTCGTCGCCGCTGCTGCCGCTCAGGGGCGGCGCGCCGCTGTCGGCGTCGCCGAAGACGAGGAGGCCGAGGGCGGAGAAGGGGTACGGCAGCGGCGACTGCACCTCCTGCAGGTCGTCAGCGCCGACGGTCACGCGGGAGGCGAGCAGGCGGCGCAGGTGGCGCAGCTCAGCCGCGGAGGGCACGGCGGCGGAGGGCGAGCCTGGGGCGAGG
>NW_014011446.1:6146-9538 GCF_000611645.1 Monoraphidium neglectum
GGGGGGGGGGGCTGAGGGCGGGGAGCGGGCGGGGGAGGGGGACATTGCATGGGGTGCAGCTGTGGTGCAGGTGTGCCTAAGTCTCAAAGAGCACGATCAGCAAGCAGCGCCCGGCCCAGCTTGGGCGCAGGGTCCCAGATGATGGAGGAGCTGCTCTCCTGTCTTCGCCATGTCGCTCCCTCAAAACTTCAAACCTTCGGCGCAACAACAGCCAGGAATGCATGCCACAGCATGCAGTGAGGCGTGCTGGTTCCATGCGCGAGTTGCCGGCAGGCGAACGCGGCTGGTGCGAGGCGGCACAGCCGTGCAGCGGCCTGTCATACCTGCGCCGAAAACGCCGCTGACATCCCGGGCTGCAAGAGGCCGACCCGCAGACACACAGCCTAATGACGAGATGAGGGCATGGTATATTTAGCACATGTCCGCCTTTGCATGACACTTTTCACGACGTTTTCGGCGTGCCTAAAATCCGCCACCCAAGGGGCATGCGAAGGATCTCCCCGTCAAGCTCGACATGATAGAGAATGCAAGCGTATCATTGTCACCTGCCAGGAGCACCAACAGGGCCGCCCAAGGCCATTGTGGCCGGAGGCGCCACGGTGGACTGGGCATCGCCATGCAAACGGAGATATCAGCCGTCCATGCTGGGTGGTTTTTTGATAGCATAAGATAAGCTTGAAAATGAATGCTACGGCGTGTTCAAGGAGCCCCTTTCTGCTCGGGGCACCGAGGCCGGGCTTGGCAACGCACCGGTGACCACACCAGGCGAGCTGAGGATGATGAAATCACAGCTGCGAGGGTTTCCGACAACACCAGTAGATTCGTGTTATGTGTCAAGCGTACGAGGTGCGCCGCATAACGCGATGAGATGCTGAACTCCTCTCCGCGACCGGGCACCTGGTAATGTGAGATGCGTGCGTTTCACAAAAAGCGATTCGAACGCGCAATTCCTGGACAGTTTGAAAGGACACAACGTCCCGACGGTGGCTGGGGTCTCTAATGACCAAATGGGATCATGCCATCCAACGCAGCACCCTGGCCCTTCATGAGGATCGTGCCCCTGGGGTGGGAGGGGTTTGGGGTGTGAACATGTTCCCACGCACGCCAGCAGGTGTAGTTGGGTTGAGCATTCATGTACTCTCCCTGCACACCACACAGGATTGCATCCATTAGGCCGCAGCGGTCTACAGTGCCCGCTAAGGCGTGGCCTCACCTGGCCTGACGATGACACCTGCGCGCCGCTCTGGTTTCGCCTGCCTTCAGAGCGGCATGCAATCACCCTTCCCAGAAGACACAACATCAACATAGAACAGCAGCGGGGCCGCAAGGTGTAGCTATGTGCACGCAAAGATCTTCGCATAGCAGCGCCTTGCTCCACGCTGACTCAGCAGGGCTGCGGAGCACCAAGGTTACCTTCAATCATTCAGGATTCAACATGGGCAAACGCAGCCGTGCCAAACACGGTGGTACCACAGCTAGGCTTCCAGCTGCCCGCACCATGCTGACAAGGGCTAACGGCCCTGGGAGGGCTCTGGGCCCCTCGTGCATACCAACCGTGAGAGCACTGCGCAGGATGCCTGTGCTTTCACAGGACATCTGCCTGCATACCAGCGCATTGGGTAAATGAGTGGGTCGTGTATCTTTGTTTTTGGCGCATGCACAAGAGCACGCTTCTATGCAATGGTTGCTCGGGTCAGTGTGCACCCCTACAGGTCAGTGTGCACCTTGCTCTGTAACATCACTTTGACCACCTGCACTACAATAGATATGCAAGCCACTCAGCTTATGGTCTTGGTGCCAAAAAAGGCTGAGGAGTGAGGCAACTGTTGCAAGCGCTTGGCGCAAAGCCGCCGTAACAGCTGCGCCTCATCAGACCAGCGCGTCTGAAGCAGACATCTGCTGCAGTTGGCATTCGCTGCCTTATTGCGTCCTGCGGATCCCTGCGATTTGCAAAGTTTCTGATGCAAGCCTCCCCCAGTCCCAAAGGCCGTCGCAGCTGCCTGCTCAAGACACAGCCGGGGGGTTTCCAGGCTGTAGCGATGTGCATTACAGTATTAGATTCTGCAAAGCACCAATAGCTGTTCACCGCTTCTTCTTCGCCTTCTTCTTGGCGGATTTTGACTGTGACGATCCTCCCTGCTGTGCACAAAATGGTTGCGGTGATGCCGGATGCAGGCGAGGGGCGCCGAAGTGCATCAGCAGCGGTTTCGGGCGAGGACGTGGCGAGTGCAGGAAGACACCGTCCAGCAAAGGGACTGAGCGCTGTGGCTGCTCTCGACCAATGCGCTGGGGCGCCAGCAACCTTTGCCTATGTGCCTTTGGTGGTGCCCCCTCACCTGCTGCGCCGGCCGCTGCTGCCGAGGCTCGGGCTGAACGGGCTGCTGGGTCTGCGCGGCCCTCGCCAACGCCGCTGCTGCCGCTGCCGAGCTGTTGCCACCGCGTGCCGCTGAAGGCGGTGCCACGGCGCGTGGCTTGACCTTGCCGCGCGCCGGGCCAGATGGACGCGGCTTCCCATCGAGCAGCGCGGCGACGTGGCGCACAATCGGCAGCGATCGCCAGTCGCCACTGCGCAGGTGCCTGCCCTCGCGCTTCCACGCTACGAGGCCGGACAGGACGCCTGCCACGCATATTAGAGCTGGAAGCTTGGCATTTGGCTCCACCTGAACGCCGTAGCCCCGCCTTCGTTGCCGGTATTCCGCTCGAGCCTGGGCGATCGCTGCTGCCTTGCGCTGCTCGTGCACCACATCCGTCCAGGAGACGGACATTGTGCACTATAGCCCCTGCAAGACCCTAGGTGCGGGCTGCGAGCTGATCTGGTGTAACACAGCGTCAAGTTGTGTTGTCTACTGTAGGTGGCAATGCAGATTGACAGCGCAGGATACAGTAGTCTGAGGATGCCAGGATGGGGCTTGCTCAGGTCTCATTGCTTGCACACGCCGTGGCTAGGCCACCAGGTCAGCCAGTGGTCAAACCCTTTTGAGCTTTGGCTTCGTTGCAGGCGGATTCAGGGCAGCGCACAACGGCCAGATATCAGCGGGCGCGCATCTATACTGCAGCACGAAACGCTGCACTCATCTTGATGTGCCGCGGCGCCCCGCTGGCCAGCCTCGTAGCTGCGTGTTCCAGCAGGCGCCCGCTGTTCAGCTATGCCAACCCGAAAAAAAGAGGCCACCAACTCATATCATGCCGAGGAAAAACCAAAAAGCCACCACGTGATGCAGAGAGGTTGTCCTGCTACCCGCTGGCGAGCCCAGCTGCCCGACTTTCGAAACCATACCACGAGGGCCGCTGCATCCCACCACCCCCACACGTGCCGCATCGGCCCTCTCGCTCGGCGCCTACCCCCCTCCGCCCCCCAAACACCGCGCCACGTGCACCGCCGCCACCAGCGC
>NW_014011446.1:9654-10714 GCF_000611645.1 Monoraphidium neglectum
GTGCACCGCCGCCACCAGCGCCGCGCCCCGCCCCCGCGCCAGCGACCGCCCGGCCCCCAGCGCCTCACCGCCGCCCTCACCGCCGCCGCCGCCGCCACCGCCGCCGCTCGAGACGAGGTTGTCCCTTGCAAGGGCAGCCAGGCGCGCCTCGTCGCCGCCAGGCAGGTCCTCGAGGGCCTCCAGCTGCGCGCGACCCAGCGCCGCATACACGTGGACCCCGTGGTGCTCCCCGCCGCCGCCGGCTGCGCCCGGGCCGCGCGGCGCGCCGCGCGCGGCGCCTGCGGGGCGGGAGCGGGGGCGCGGCAAACGCGGCCGCTGCTCAGCGCCCCGCCGCCGCAAGCTCACAAGACAGGCATTTTCTCCGGCCGCCCACGCGCACGTGTCCGCTCCGCCCACTACCCCACCTACTACTAACCGCCGGCCCCCTTGTCCTATTGTGCCTCCAGGCCACCCCTCACCTGTGTCGATGGCCACCAGGGCTTCATCTTTGAATTCGCTGTCTCTTGGGCCGTAGACCGCCCTGATGCAGCCCAGGTGGAGGTCAAGGAGCGGGGGCGCCTGCTGCTGCTGCTGCTGCTGCTGCTGCTGCTGCTGCTGCTGCTGCTGCTGCTGCCGGTGTGGCTGGGTGCTCTCTGGCTGCTGCTGCTGCTGAGGCCCGCCGAAAATCTGCAAATGTGGCGATGTATGCATGGGAGCGACGCATGTCGAGGGAGGGCAATCTTCGTCACGGGCGCCCCGCATACGAACCGGCGCTTGCCCGCGCCGCGGCCCCTCTGCAGCAGGAAACCAAGCAGTTGCGCGATGCTCAGGTGCAGCCCATGCAGGCTGCACCCTGCGCAAGGAAGCTTCCCATCATCCACTGCCAATAATAACGCAAGCCTTGCTTGCCAAACAGCCTGCTCCCCCTGGTTCAAGGCACCCCTCACCTCCGCCAGCTTGCTGGCCAGCTCCTCCAGCTCCCTGGCAGCTTCCAGCGCCGCCGGGTCAAGCGCCGGCCCCCGCGGCGCCCCCGCCCCTCCTCCCATGGCCGCCCGCCCGCCGCCCACGCCTTCGCCCGCGC
>NW_014011445.1:0-10146 GCF_000611645.1 Monoraphidium neglectum
GGACGCGCCGGCCGCGCGCGGGGCGACGCCCGCGGCGCGGCGGCGCGGCTGCTGCTGCGCCGGGCTCGCGAGGCTTGGCTGCTGCTGACGGCCGGAGATGCTGCTGAGGCTGCCGGCTCTGCTGCAGAGCGGGCCCACCATGCTGCTGCTGGTACTGCTGCTGCTGGGGCTTGTGCCACTGCTGTTGCTGCTGGGGACGCTGCTGCTGCCCAGCCCCCGCCGCGTCGCACGGCCACCAAACACCGGCCGTGCGGCATCAAGGCGCCGTGCTGCCATGTGCCGACCCCGCTGCATGAGTGTGTGGATATTGCACCAGATAATCAGTGGCCATGCATGCACAACAAAGCGGCCCCAATGTCAGCACACAACTGCAATGCTGATTACACGGCTGCAATTTAACAATAGGAAATGCTGATTGGCATGCCCGTGATGCGGCGGCCCGGTGCAAATCGATGGTTGCGCGCAAGCAGCAAAAGGATGCGGCGCGCTAGCGGGGGCACACCATTTGGAGCGTCCCTGTGCCAGCGCCTTCAAGCCGCAAAGAAGAAGACCTGAGCGTTGCGTTCGACGCGTTGCAGCCGTCCACCAGTGAGCTTTTTGCAGCTGCTCATGGACCACACCGGTGCCATTCGACTTGCAATCATGGCTCACGCACCTCATGCCTGCCGCGACCTGTCGGCCAAACAAATCTGTGCCAAAATTCCTCTATCCGTGCTACCAGAAGCGGCCAGCAATGCGCTTGTGAGCCTGGCAGTGGCTGGGGGCTCTTCGTGATCGGTGCCGGCAACCTAAACTTTTTCGGAACTGCGCACTGGTAAATAAAATAATCGCTGAGTATCTGTTTGATGAACTGGAAGGTAGCTGACGGCATGGCAATGCAGTTGTTGTCTGACACCGCTGCTGCTTCGCTAGGGCAGTGCTTGCGGGGCAGAAGGATGCTGCTGTAGCTCAGCCCCACGGTCGATATGGCCCCTTAGAGGCCTGAATTTGTACAGTTCAGGCCTTGCATCAACGATGGCCTACTGGGGTCCAAGAGCACGCGGTCAACTCGCCCAGCGATGTGCCGCTGCCCAGTCAACTGCTGCCGATATTGGCTGTGATCCGCGCAGAGTGCAGAACCAGCTGGAATCGCCTGGTCTTGCGAAACTTGAAACTGTCTCACCGCGCAGCCAGCCTTCACCTAAACTCAAAGGAGAGCCACCGGTGGCATTGTTGCCAGGCAGATGCACATTGCTAGCACCAACTGTACCAGCAGCGCACGCCCGTGGCTGTTTGGAAGCGTGACGTAGATAAATGTTGAGTATTGGCACCAACTCTTGAGCTTGTGCACTGATTACAGGCTCTAGTGACGAAAGTCGACGCCCCTGCTTCGCGAATGACGCGCCCAACGCGGGCGTTGCAAGGGGGTTCGAAACCCCCGCGCAGCTGGACTGGCTGTTTGAAGCACGTCGGCGCCTACACCTGGCAGCCGCAGAAGTGGACTAGAGGGTGGCGGCTTGCATATGGTGTGATGGCTGCTCTGACACGTCCAGGGCGCGCTGAGGCGATTTCTACCGGTGCATGACTAGCAGGGGAGGCGGCGCTCAAAGTGGGCCAGCGCGGACACGCCCAGAGATCCAACTGCCCGCTTCCAGCGTATGTTATAGTCTTCAGCGTTGCACGCATGACACGTACACCGATAGTGTACAGTACGGGGCGCCTTGCGAGTTTCTTGACATTTTCTTGCACGCGGCCCCTATCGAAGCGCAATGCTCGGCTGGAACGCACTGAGGGCTACATGCCACGCCATGCGGCATGGTAGCTTGGGGATGTGCCCGCCCTATCACCTTGGCGGCCCCTCCTCACTATCTGAAGCGCTCGCAGGCGCCGCCGCCGCAGCAGTCCCACCAACCGCGGCGCCGCGTGGCAGCCGCGGCGTATACGGGGAGTCTCTTGATCGGTCCGAGGCCAATAAAGCCGACTCCTTCTACAACACCACCGGTGGGCCGCAGGCCGCAGCTGTGCAAAACGCTTGACATGCAGAACTGCAACAGAAGTCGCCCGGCACGCACAGCACACCCGTCACGCATACGAGCCTCCGCATGGGCTCGCATGCCGCACGCGGCGCCGCACGCCATCCCCCTCTCACCTCTCCCGCCCGCCACATGGCGCGGCGACAGTCGAGACGTATGCGCAGCTGCCCATCACGCCGCTGGCGCTGGAGCACCTGCTGGCGCGCGGCCGCAGCGCGGCGCTCGACGCCGCCTACGTAATGGAGAACGCCAGAGACGTGCGCCGGGGGCCAGCCATTCCGCTGCCGCTGCCGCAGCCGCCTGGGGGATCTCGGCCCTGGGACTGACTAGGTCGACCCCCTGGAACAGCCAAGGCACGTGCAGGAAATGGGCGGCGCCCCTGCCGCTTCGGCGCCGAGGAAACCCCCCCCCCACACACCACTCAGCTTCGTATGGCGGCGGCGGCGGCGGCGGTAGCGAGGCTATTACTCTAATCTCCTTGTTCCGCTCTGCACCCTACATATGGGAGTCAATGGCTGTGCCTGCGTTCCATTCGCCTCGCCACTGCTGACCATTCAACGAGTCGTCCCGCCTGCCGCTCCCCCCAGGTGCAGCGGGAGCTGCCGCGGCGCCTGGCCAGGCGGCTGCTAGACCTGCAGCTGCTGCCCCACATCGTGGTTACTAACCCCCATGTGCGGCGCGTGTACCACGCATACTTCCAGTTGAGTCGTCTGGGGTGCACAGGCTGGGGGGACCAGGCAGCCCGGTGGGCGCCCGGGCCGGCAGCCACCACGGGGTGTGAAAGGCGTCGCTGCAGGAAGCTTCTCAATGGCAGGGGAACGGCCATGGCTGGCTGGCTGGCGGAGCACCGGGGGACCGCCAGGTCTGTTTTGACTTTTTCAAACACTGCACCAAGTCTGCAGTGCTGACGTCATCGAATGTTACGCCCTCCTGACCATTCGCGTGGCACCGCGCTGTTGCGTCACCCACCTTTCTCGCCGCCAGCGCATTTGAGACGCTCAGGCAGCTGCCGCCAGTGAGTCACCGACAGCTCGGGGCGCCGCCTCCGAGGCGCTGCGCAGCCCTTGCACTCGCTGCTCTCGCCCGCGCCTGCTCCTCCTCAGCCCCTGCGACCCCCCTTCTCAACGGTGCCCCGCACTTCTGCTAAATCAAACCCAAACGCGCCAATTCCCACCCATGCGCTGCTCACCGCGCGCCCCTCCCCGCCATCGCCTCGACAAGACCACCCCGGCCCCTCCCTCTGCCCCTCAACCATCACCCAACCGACGTTTCCTCCCCGCCCCGCCAGGTCAGCAGCCCCCAGGAAAACGTGGCGTTCTGCACCCTCCTGCGCCGCCTGGTGGACGAGCACGCGCCCATGCTGGACGCGCTTGCTCAGGGCCTAAAAGAGGCCAAGGCGCGCGCCCTGGTGGGGCCGGCGCTGCAGCTGGACGCCTTTCTGGACACTATGCTCCGCAGCCGCATCACGCGGCGCGTGCTGGCGGAGCAGCACCTGGGGATCAGCGGGGGCGGGGGCGGCGTGGTGGAGGGGGCGCTGGGGGTGGCGGACGCGGCGGAGTTTGCGGGGCAGAGGGCGGCGATGCTGTGCGCGGAGGTGGGTCGTGGGGGGGACTTCGTGTGTGGCAACAGGGGGAGTGGCTTGAAAGCAGTCTGAAAGCAATTGGGGCATCCTGTAAGGGAGGGGCAGGAGGGTTTCTTTGCGCAGGGGGCGGCAATTGGCACGTGCTGTGGGGTGGGGGCAGGGAGGTGCACAGGGGCCGGCAGGTGGTGGAGGTGTGTTGTTGCGTGGTGGGGGGCGCAACATTTTTGTGGGTGCCCCGGCGCGGGGGCGGGGGCAGGGCGAAGTGCTGCCGCATGGATGCGCACGGGCGGCCAGGGCTTTGCCTTGCGCCCTCTCCCCTCGCTGTGCTAGGGCTCCCTCAGCCTGGCCTGTGCTGCTCAAAGTCACCTCCTGCACTCAAGAAAACAAGTTGCAGGCCGCCGTCATTGGTTGTCGCAACACTTCCACCCCTGATAATGCTAATCCCCTTCCCCCCTCTCACTCACCAATGTCACAGGTGTATGGTGTGGCTCCCGAGGTGCGCGTGTCGGGTGACACCCAGGCCGTGCTGCCTTACATCCCATCACACCTGGATTACATGATGTACGAGGTTAGGTCATTATATGGCCCGGGTCAATGGGGGACGAGGCGCGTAGAAAGTACAAGGGCTATGGGGTCGTAGGACGATTGGCTGTGGAGGCATGATGTGTGGATGGTTGTCAAGGTCTGAGGGTGTGGACAATCGTAGGCAGCCGCTTCTGGAACGGCGCGGCCCAGGCGGCGCGGCGAGGCCCGCTTACGAGGGGCTGCATGTTGGGCAGGGCCCACTGGACGGAAACCCCCCAGGAGCGGCATGTGACGTGCCCTGTCTGCACGAGACAACCCCGACTGCACCAGTCAACGGCCCCCGCTGCTCCTTTTCTATCATGTTCACCCTTGCTGCATGGTGTGCCAAGATCTGTTGCTCACATGTTGTTGGTTGCCACAACTACATTGACCTATTCTGTCCGACCCCATCCGCCCCAGGTGCTCAAAAACGCAGTCCGTGCGACCGTGGAGCGCCACACCGCCGGCGGCCGCGCGCCGTCGCCGCGGCTGCCGCCCGTGCTCGTGCGCGTGTGTGCGGGCCGCGACGCCCTCTGCCTGCGGATCAGCGACGCGGGGGGCGGCATTCCGCAGGAACACCTGTCCTCGGTGAGGCGGCTGCGCCCAACGCAGCCTGTTCTGGGAGTAGACAAATTTTGGAGAATGGGGAACGGGGCCAGAGCTATTTCAGCTGACGTTGTGTCAACTTGCCCGACGGCCCGCCACTGACATGCACGACGCCGTCGCGTCTCGGCAACGAGCGTGTCTTTCTCTCAGACACAATTCATGTTGCTGACGTCTGCCTGCACACCAACATCAACTGTTGTCAGTGATCAAAAATCAACCCCCTGATTACTCTCAGGTGTGGGCCTACGGCTTCACCACCTGCAGCGACACCGGCAGCAGCAGCGGCGCCAACAGCGGCAACAGCGGCGGCGGGACGGACGGGGAGGCCCCGGCTGCGGACGCCGCCGCGGCGCGCCCAGGCAGGGGCCTGGGCCTCGCGGAAGTCTCAGAGGCGCCACGTCAGCGCTACAAGCTCGCCGGGCTCGGTTTTGGGCTGCCGCTGTCGCGGCTGTATGCGCGCTACTTTGGGGGCGACCTGGCGCTGCAGAACCTGCCCGGGTATGGGGTCGACGCCTACCTCACCCTCAAAAACCTGAGGCACCTCTCGCGCGACTGGTCGGAGCGGGACCACTCTTGAAGGGCTCCGCTTCTTGCACCTGCTACAGCGGCGCCGACGTTCTTGCTGGCTGTCGAACTGACACTTCCAAACTCAACTCGAAATATGGATCAAGTTCGTGTTTGATAATCATGATTGCTGTGGTTGCGATGAGAGTCAGAGTGTTGTGACTACAAAATGCCTGCCTAACCCCTTGCGACCATGTGTAAAAAGCAGTCGCCTTACAAAACATCTCAGGCACTCTCCATGCGTGAAGACACCTCTGTGCGGCGCCGATGCATGCATCGCGCATGCGCTCATCACGTCTGCACTTGTGCAGTAGTGCCAAACACACGCTGCCACCAGGCAGCCGGGGTCCGCCGCCGAGCGAGCAGCACACCTCAGCTTGTCCCAGTCACGTTGCCCAGCTTTGTCAATCGCTGCAGTCGCTGCCGCTGTCGCTGCCACCATCCGCCGCCGCGGCCGCCGCGGCTCCCTGCAAGGCGCCTCGCGCCGCCGCGCACTCCGCCGCAGAGCTGCGGCTGGGCATGATCAGATTGCAAAACAGCAGCTCAACCAGCCGCCGTGTGACATCCTCGCTCAGTCGGCGGCGCGGCCGTGTCGCTTCGCGGCTCCGTCCCGCCGCCTTGCTGCTGACTGGGTGACCGACGCGCCCGCTGCCAGCGCTGCCGCCATTGCAGCCATTGCCCTCTGTAGCCTCCGCCTCTGCCGCGGCTGCGGTCACCAGCAGGCGGGCGTGCGCCGCGTCCAGCGGCGACCGCAGGTCCAGCCGCGGCGGCGCCTGCTGCCAGGCGGCCGCGAGCGACGCTGCGAGCCGGCGCGCGTCGCGGCCGGCCCCACATGCACCCATTTTGAGGGCGTAAAACGGGTTGTCAAAATCACCTGCCCCATCACAGCTGCTGCTCTCATTGCACCCAAACAGCACTAGATTGTCAACAGGGACCGCAGCCTGCAGCCTACCCGCGATCTCGCGCGGCGCCGCCACCACCAACCTGCAGCCGGCGCCGGCGCGGCCCGACCGTGTCAAAGCCGGCGCCGCGACGCGCGCGCACAGGCGGGCTACGACCGGGGCACTGGCCTGCACGTCCGACGCCAGCACCGCCAGGATGGGGCAAACGTGAAGCGGGCCCGCTGCACTGCTCTTTGCCAACAACAACTCCAGAGCCGCTTCCGCGGCCGGCGTGCACAGCATGACTGTGCACCCCCCGCCCATGTCTGCCTCGGCGCAGGTCTGGCTACTGCTGGGCGGCCGCGCAGGCCCACGCACGTGCATCGCCGCCGCGGCTGCGCAGACAGCCGCCAGCGCGTACCCGCCAGTGCGCCCCTGGACCAGCAGCGCGCAGCCGTTGGGCAGCAGGGCCAGCGCCTCCATCATGCGGCCAGACAGCCCCTGCCGGCTGCTGTCTGCGCAGCCGGCGCCGTCCTCGAGGCTCTCGCCGCTGTCGTGGCCTCCGTCCGGAAGCTGCCACACGGACAGCTGCTGCTCAAACCGCCTCACCAGGGTGCCTGCTGCATCAATCGGCGCGTCTGGCTCCTCGTCGGCCGCAGGGGGGGCATGCGCTGTGATCCGCGGCGGGCTGTCTCCCCCTGGCCTATCTGCCACACTGCTGTTGCCAGTGCCACCCAGGCATCCAAGCCCGACGCCGGCCGGCACGGGTGCAAAAGCAGACGCTGCGCATCGCAGCACCTCAGCCAGCACGCGCTCCGGCGGCGCCGCACCCCCGCCTGTGCGGCAGCGGCCGCGGAACGCTCGCCACGCGCCCGCGGCGCGCGCCGCGGCGGCGCCCCACCGCGTTAGCAGGCGCGCGCGCAGCTCCGCCTCGGCTGCAGCGAGCCGGGCGGCGCGGAGGGCGGCGTCGGCGCGGCGGGCGAGGGCCGAGGCCAGCAGGCTCTCCAGGTGTCTGCTTGGCTGTGAGGTGTCAGCCTGCGTCATGTTGGGGGTTCAGGGTTGAGTGAAGCGCCTTTGCCAGTGGACCCATGCTGCGAAGACTACCTGCAACAGCTGCTCCTTGCTCTTATTGCAGCCACTTGCTCAACTCAAGGCTGCAAAGCGCAACGGCCGCCCGGACAACGCACAGACGCAGACATCTGCCCTTGCGGCTGCCAGTCCGGAGAGCTTGAACCAGCGCAGAGGCCATCAGGCGTACCGTGTGCAAATCAACAGCAGCTGCACGTCGCAGCACAGAAGACTGGGTGCTGCTGCCCCTGGGACTGTCCCGCCCACGCACCTCTACCAGGCTCCGCAGCAGCCCCTTGCCGCGCTCCCGGGCTTCGCCAGCCGCCTCCGCCGCCGCTGCCTGCGCCGCGGCCAGGTCCCGCAGCGCCCTGGGCTCTAACAGCTGCAGCAGCAGTCCGAGTATCCTGTCGGCCAGCGCGTCCGCCGCCCCAATTGTATGAATGGCGTCAAGAGCGGGGGCGCCGTCTGCATGCCTCTGCTGCTGCTGCTGCTGCTGCTGCTGCTGGCGGCGGCTCCCATCGTTCCTGATATCCACCAGGCAGCACGCCTCAAGCAGGCCGTCCGCCCACGCCTCGTCGCCGCTGCCATTTCCTCCGCCCCGACCCTCCACGTCATCCGCCGCCACCGCAAACACCAGCCGCTGACGGCACCCCCAGGGCACGCAGCCATGCTCCGCATCGTTCGACCCCGCCTCCGCGCCCCGCAGCAAGCACAATGCGGCGTCGCGTCCACCGCCGCCGCCGCCGCCGCCGCTGTCGTTATCGGCTGCGGCTGACACGTGACACTCCTCTGGCCCCGACTTATAGCATCTGCTCCCGTCTTGTCCCTCGCATCCCGCCACACCAAGGCTGCGCCGCCGCCGCCGCTGCTGCTGCTGCTGCTGCTGCTGCTGCTGGTGCTGCTGCTGTCCTCCTGCCATCGCCCAGCGACGACCGGCCTCCTTATCAGGGCCCTGTCGCATCAGCCAATGGTGAGCAGTGATCCGCTCAACGAAGCGTGCCACAGCGCCAGCCAGCAGGGCCGCGCGGGCAACGCGCACGACCAGGCTGCTGCCGCGCCGCAGCGCCGCGAGCGCCGCAGGCTCTGCTGCCAGCAGCTCGCCGCCAACGCCACATGCAACTCCACCGCCGCCGCCGCCGCCGCTGCAGCCGCCAGGGGGTGCAGGCGCCGCGCCGCCCTCATCTTGGATGCACTGCACGACGCCGTCTGCTGACACGCCCACGACTTCGATCGTCTCCCACCGGCCGCGGCCGCCGCCCACCGAATCCATGCTGCGAAGCAGCTCTGCAAGGCCCCCCTCGCCCCCGCCCAGCACGATTGGCGGCCGCCCCGACGCCTCGGCCGCGGCCAGCACCCGCATGAGCGCGGCAGGCGGGCCCCGGCCGCCGGCCAGACCAAAGCCGGAGATTGCCAGCAGGTCTGCACGCGGAGGCTCCAGTCCCAGCAGCTCGGCAACGCCGACCCGCGCAGCGCTGTCTTCCCCATAACCTGTGCGGCAGGCGTCGCTGCCGCTGCCCTTGGGCGCTGTTGGCGCCACGGCCGCCTCTGTCGAGGGGAACCCGCGCCCCGCCAGTGCGACCGCCCAGCGGCGCCGCGCCGCGGCTCGGCCGTCCGTCGAGGCCTGGTCTCCATACTCCAGCTCGGCGGCCGAAAGGACGCAGTCCCCCAGCAGCAGGGCCATCCGCCGCGCCAGCGCCTCTGTCTCCGACCCCCATTCCGCGCGCAGCTCGTCAAGGCCCCGGCGCAGAGTCGCCGCCGCCGCCGCCGGCGCTGCCACGCGCTGCAGGGCGCTCCCGTCGCCGCCTCGCGACCCCAAGCCTGCCTCGCACGCAGCCCCAGATGCGGGGGCGGCATGCTCGCATTCGGCCTGTGCAGCCAGCCTGGCGGAGAGCTGCCCCACCCTCTCCATCCCCACTGACAGCGCCGGGCGGCGCCGAGCGAGCGGCCCGCGCGCGAAGGCGTGCAGGCGCACGGTCAACGCTAGCACCCGCAGCGCCGCGGTCGGCGGCGGCTGCTGCGCGTGGGGCGCGCCTGCTGAGCACTTATGCACGCCTGAGCGCCGCTGGTGCCCCTGCCTGGCTGCACTGCTTTCCTCTGTGACGATGGCGGCGGCGCTGCCGCAGGAGCAGCAGTCCACTGCCAGGCCGTGAATCTCGGCCAACGCATCACACAGCTGCGCAGTCGCCTCCTGATGCGCAGCCTCCAGGGAGGGCGGCGCTCCTGGTGGTTCCGCCGCTGCGTTCTTGGGTGCGGCTATGTCCCGTTTGTCGCTGCCCTCTGCTCGCTCCGCTTCCTGCTGCTGCTGCTGCTGCTGCTGCTGCTGCTGCTGCTGCTGCTGCCTCCCCCGCCCCGCGTCCTCGACATGCGCCCGCAACGCCGCCTGCCCGCCGCCCCCTGGCGCCAGCAGCGCCCGACGGCAGTCGGCCGCCAGCTCAGCGGCCGTCTCCTGCCCGAGCGCAACCTCGTAGCATGCGCCCCTGCCCGCAAGCCTCGGAAAGCGCGTCCGCAGCTGCGCCAGGCTCCCGGCCGTCCCGACCAGCAAGACGGCGCGCAGCGCGCCCGCGCCAGCGCGTGCGCAGCGCGGGGGAACGCGTGCGCCGGGCGCGCCGAACAGGCAGCGTTGCAAGAGGCTTAGGGTTTCGTCGCAGCTGGCCGCGTCTGGTCCCACCAGCAAGACAAAGGGATCCACCTTGTGGCAGACCCCTGCTGCAGGCTGCAGACCAGATGAAGGACAGCTGCCACCCATTGCTGAGTCAGCAGCGCCGGCACCCACCTCTAGCGCCCAGCTCGCCGCGGCGGCGTCCGCCGCCGCGGGCGCCACGCGCATCGCCGCCGCCGCCGCCGCGCCCGGCGCGTCCACGCGCCACGC
>NW_014011444.1:0-10142 GCF_000611645.1 Monoraphidium neglectum
GTGTGTGTGTGTGTGTGTGTGTGTGTGTGTGTGTGTGTGTGTGTGTGAGTGTGTGTGAACGTGGGTGCGTGCGTGCGTGCGTGCGTGTGAGTGAGTGTGTGTGTGAGTGTGCGTGTTTGTGTGTATGTGTGTGTGTGTGTGTGCATGCGCATGCGCGTGTGTGTGCATGCGTGTGTGACCGTGTTGGCGAGCTTTTTGAAAGTAGTGTGTGCATCTGCATACTGATACACGCGTCTGGTGTGGTGGGTGTGCAAGCGCAAGAGCATGTGCGTGTGCGTGTGCATGTACGTGTGCACGCCGGAGTCGGATCATAGGCATTGTGGGGCTGGCACGGCAAGACTCCGCCATGTTTGTGTTTCACTTTTGGTTGGGACTGACACGGCAAGACTGGTGGTTTTCTTGCACCACCACTTCCCGTTGGGGGATTACCAGTGCAGCCGCACAATTGCCCCTTCTCACCTGCAGCACGACGCCGCCCCCTACGAGGAGCTCTTGAGGGACTACTGCCGCCTGCGCCCGCTGGTGGGTGCTCCCTGGTTCAACAGCCTGAGGGCCTGAAAGTACGCCGACTGGCCAGATTGCTGGTGTCTGTGTGCTCTTCGTTTTCTCAAGGTGTCTCTACGTGCGTCCGCAACCTCCTTCATGCCAACTGCAACTGGCCTTTCAACGTAATTGCTGCGTCTTCTCTCCCCTCACGCCCATGTGCTGCCTCAGGGCTGCATTGGTGACGGCATGATCGACTCTGCAGTCCTGGGAGGGCCGTACGTGTTCGCAGCCGCCACGCTGGCCAGCTCCAAGCCGGCTGCCCCGTTCGTGTTCAGGTGAGGGGCGCAGCTGGTGGCACCGGCGGCTGCCCCGTGGGAGACCTGACGTGCCTCCCTGGCGGCCCGCTATGGGTCGCAGCTGTTGGCCACTGTACGCGAGTGACATATGCACAGTCCCTATATGGGAAGCTGAGTGCTGAACCCCAGGAACAAAGTGTCCTCGCATGTTGGTCTCATCAACCTCGTGAGGGATCCCACAGACACCCAGCCCAACAGCAGGAAGACAATTCCAGCAGTACCCACTACATCACCCCCCCCCCCAACCTGTAACCGCGCCCCCGACGTCCATCCTGTAACACCCCTCCCCAACTACGAAACGCCTACGCAACCCCCACACATCGCTGCGTGGCCGCCCTCAACCCTGGTGCTCTCCAGGAACTACGAGCTGCCGGCCGAGGCGGGCCCCCTGGCCAAGAGCATCCGCGCATGCTCTGGCAGCAGCCGGCACGACGTGTGGCAGGCCGTCCGCGCGTCCTCCGCCGCACCCTACTGTGAGCCCGGCGTCTGGCCTCCAGAGGCATTTCGCTTTCGTGCATAACCTGGGCGGCGGAGAGCCTCATGGAGGGATGGTTTCTGACAGGCGGGATGAGTCATCCCGCCTCTCACCAGCACTCTTCTCTTTGCAACCTCCCCAACTGCACCACGTGCTCAATGCACAACAGTCCCTCATCCGTCCAGCTTCCCCCCACATCCACCACCTCCCTGCCCCTCCTGCCCCACCTGCCCCGGCGCCTCTCCGCATCTCGCCCCTTCACCTTGCCCCCCCCGGCCCCCGTCCCCATCAGACCTGGATGACTTCAGCTGCCCCGACGGCCTGCGCTTCCAAGACGGCGCCACCACTGTAAACAACCCGGCCGTCGTGGCACTGCAGCAGGTGGGGTGCAGCGCGCAGCAACTCACACACATGAGCCCGCCCGCCATGCCATGCTTGACGCTGCGACTGGCAAAGCGGTGGCCAGCAGTGGCCCTGGCTCCGGTCTTCTGCCGACCGCGGCCCCTGATCAGCTGCAGGCAATCGGTTGTTGAGCAGCGCCCGCCCTCGTGCGCTGCTGCTGCGTGTGAACGCACAAGCAATCATCCGCTCACCGTTGCGCGAACCGCGCCGCTGCCCTGGGCCCACACAACCCTCAAGGCGCGGCTGCTGCACCCGGACGTGCCCGTGGACGTGCTCGTGTCGCTGGGCTGCGGCCAGCCCCTCTCCGAGCCGCGCGGCCGCGGCGTCCACAGCATGATGGACACAGGTGGGTGTGCGCCCGCATCCACTCCCCCCGCACCCTCGCGTGTGCGCAAGCCTGGTGCTGTAAAGCCATCCCATCTCCCCAGACGCGCCACCCACAAACTATAGCCCAACCTGCTAGCCCGGCACTTCGACCTGCCGCGTACACGGCGCCATCAGTGACGCTGCGCAACGTCTGACCAAGAGCGCCTGGCTGAGGGGTGTGGTCCGCATGAGATGAAAGGAGCAGGGAACCTCTCACCCCCTCCACCAGCATCACCTACCCCCTCCCCCACCCCAATGCGCACACGCACGCACGCATGCACGCACGCACGCACGCAGCCACTCACCACCCCCCACCCCCACCCACGCGCACTTCCCTCGCCGCCCTGGCTGCTGCAGGCGCGCTGCTGGTGGAGGCGGCCTGCAGTGTGGACCGGGTAGACGAGGCCCTGCGCACCACACTGCCCCTGGTGCCAGGGCTGCACTACTACAGGTGGCCATGCGCGTGTGCATGTGTTTCTCACTTTCGAGGGGAAGAGGGGCCGTTTTTGCGTACGCTGATATTGACTTCGTGGTCCAGGGCAGCGCGATTGTCAATGGAGGGAGGAAGTGTTGCAGCTGACGCCGGCCGGGGATGCTGGCGTTGGCACTGCGCAAGCGGTGCGCAATGCCCACACAACCAAGCAGTGTGTCACGGAAAGTGGGGTTGCGACGCCCAATATCTCTTTCTTTATGCGACCCCATCCCCGCCCTCTCTTGCTGCTTGCTTCATGCCGCGGCTCTTTGCTCGCTGTAACGCCATAGCGCTGGATGCTCCCCTCCTTGCAGCGACCTCGCAAGCATTCCTGCCTTGACGCATTTTCCTACCCTGGCCCCCTCAAGCCCCACTTTCTCACACCAGCGCGTTCCCGCCCCCCACTCCCCTCTCAAAGGTTCTGTCCTGAGGACCCGCGCTGCAGCATGCCCCTGGATGACATATCACCCGACTCGTGGCGCCGCCTGCTGGCGGCGACGACTGAATACTGCGCGCGCCCCGACACGGCCGCCAGGTTCGACGAGCTCGGGCTGCTGCTCTCCGGCGGCAGCGGCGCGCCTGGAGGACCAAGCACGTCACACGCCGCCACATCCGCGCCGGCCCGCCCCGCGCCGTTGGTGCTGCCAGGCGCGGCGGCGGCGGCGGCCCCCGGCTCGCCGCTCGGGGCGGGGGCCGCGGTGCTCGCGGGGCCGCGGCTGGGCACTGCCAGGGGCGTGCTGCTGGTGGAGGCGCCGAGGACCGGTTTTCTTGAGGCGGCCGGCCATGTCGAGGCCGCGGCAGAGGCGGTGGCGCGGCTGCCGCAGCTCCTGCGCCGCTGCAACCTGGAGTCCCTCGCGGCGGCGGCGTCTGCACCGCCATTGATGGTTGGGAGGGGCGCGGCCGCAGGCGTTTCTGCAGATGAGGCCTGGGAGGTGGCGCCGTCGACAGCGGCGGCAGTGGCGGCCGTAGCAGCGGCTGCGCGGTCGCCGCATCCCAACGGTGGTGCGCTGTACACAGCAGACCGCCAGCAGCAGCAGCAGCAGCAGCAGCAGCAGCAGCAGCAGCAGCAGCAGCAGCAGCAGCAGCAGCAGCAGCAACAGCAACAGCCAATGGTCTCGCCGCAGCCACAGCAGATGATCCCCTGGCCGCTGCTGAGTGCAGTTCGCACCACCAACAGCACCAAGGATGGCGCTGGCGCGGCTCCGCCAGCGGACGGCGCCCTGCCTGCTGCGGATGCGGCGTCGGTCCCGCTGCGCTCACCTCGGAACGGGCGACCGCCCTCAGCTCACCAAGCCCCTTCCGCGACCTCGCCTGTAGCATTTCCTGGGGATGTGGGCGTCGCTGTGTCGGGAGGCAGACAGCAGCAACAGCAGCAGCAGCAGCAGCAGCAGCTAGAAGGCGGAAAGGCGGCCTCAATTTCCCCGAGCACTTCGTGGCTGGGGCTGCTATTCTCTACCAGCAGCAGCGGCAGCAGAAAGGAGCAAGCAGCAGGGCTGCCATCAGAGCAGCAGCAGCAGCAGAAGCAGCACCAGCAGCACCACGACCACCACCTGCAAGGCATGACCCCTGACTCCGGGGTCGACGGCCGGCAGTCTGACGGCGGCGGGGTTGACGGGCGGCCGCCGCGGTGGACGCCGCCACCGTCGCCGCGTGAGGCCTCGCCCCAACAGCCGCGCGGCGCCACCAGCAGCAGCGCCTGCGCCGCCTCAGATTGCGACGCGCCGTCCGCGTTTGCGGTGCCCGTTGGCGGCGGCGGCAGCGCCCCGGGGCCCCTGCAGCAGCGGCTGGTCGAGTCCATCGGCGAGGCCCTGCACTCGGCCGCCGGCGCCCTGGGCATCCTGCACCTGTCGCTGCACGCAGCCGCAGGCGGCGCCCTCGTCGGCGGCTGGCGCTCGCGGGTGTTTGCAGTGGCCGAGCCTGGGCCCGAGGCCTCGCGGCTCGCCACGGAGTGGGCGGCCGCCGCCGGCGGCGGTGCCGAGGGCAGCGGGGCCGGCGGCGAGGGGGGCCTTGCGCAGCTGCTGGCGGGGCGCGCCTTTTTGGAGCTCGCCGGCGGCGGTCTGCTGTCTGTCCTGAGCCAGCAGCAGGTGCGGACGCCCCAGGGGCGGCTGGTGACGAGCTGGATGCTGCAGCTGACCGAGCCCCGCCCCGGCGCGCTGCTCGACGCGCCGCTGCTGCTGCCGCTGGCCGCGGCCATGCCGCGCGTGGCGGTGGTCTCCGCGGGCGCGCTGCCGCCGGCGCTGGTGCGCCTCTTGCTGCGCGCGGGCGCGCGCGCGGTCGTCGCGGCGGCGGGGCCCGCGTCGCAGTCAGGAGGACCCGCCACTCCCTGGAGTCGGGAGGAGGTGGAGGGCTTCTTTTCAGAGCTGTACAGTCAGCTGCTCGTGGCCGGCGCAACCGTGCCCAAGGCGCTCGCCGCCGCAGAGGCGGCGCAGCCTGCCCTGGAGGGTGCTTACACGTGCTACCACCTTTGATGGTCCACGGGGCGGCCGGCGTTCACCCGGCAGGGCCTCACTGAGAGTAGGGCTTCCGTGAGCTGCGTCTTACTGTCACGGTCAGGCACCATGTTTGATTGCTGGTTAGATGCGTGAGAGGGCTGTTGTGGACTTCCCTCTCGCCAGGAGGGGTCATGCTGGGCTTTGTTTGTCCGATAGAGGTGGAACAGATTTGAGCGTTGCTCCAGATTGCAGGACTAAAGTACCGGCCCACCCTTCCATTGATGCTGGCAATCAAGCAGCTGATCTGTAATAATACGTTCCGATTCGCTGTTTGCTGTGAGGCATTGCCAACGTGGAGGCTGGCCACAGGCCGTGGGGGCCAGCAGGAATGGGGAATGTGCCACGCTGCGTGCAAAGCCGCAAATTTGCATGCTGCTGGCAGGGCGGGGGCAGTCGGCCCCTACATCACTGGGAGCGTAGAAGTTGGCTTTTCTGCAATCTGCAAGTGGCAGGCGCAACAGTTGATGTCAGAGGCCGTTGTGATGTACGGGTGGCACATGCAGGGCGCCATGCTAGACGACTAGAATTACGGGATGGCACTGGAGCAGCGACACACACACGATGACATCACATTTCCAAGGCGTGTCTGGCAGCAAGCCGCTTGCTGTCATTAATAATCCCGTACGTTATCAATGTGGAAGTTGCGGTCACCGTGGCCAGACGTTCATACCGTATAGCCTGCCGCGCACTGGTCCAGTCTGACATTCCGCGAGATGGACGAGAGCAAGCACCACGCGGCCCAGCACGAGACAATACCCAAACAAGATCAGATCCAGGCCGCTGGTGATCATCAAGGCCACCGCGACCAGCCCTCGCCTGAAGCGCCGCCGCAGCGGGCCCTGCGCAAGCGCAAGGGCGGCGGCAAGGAGGCCGATGACGGGGCCGAACAGGGCGAGGCCGCGGCAGAAAAACAGAATGTCGACAGCTCCGAGGCGCACGGCACTGGAGGGGGCGGCGAGGGCGCCGCCGCCGCGGCGGGGGCTGATACGGCAGCTGGAGAGAAGCGGGCGATTCCAGACGCAGTGATTGAGGAGGGGCGTCTCTACATGTTTTACAGGTGTGGTATGACATGCATATGTGCTTGGTCTTGTGTTTTGAATAGTTTGACAAGTGCTTTTTCCAGTGCTGAAAAGTATACGTCTTTTGCGCTGTGTGCCCCCCAACTCGATGTTGACTTATTATCACAGCGTCACTGCGGGCTCGCAAGCATCAAGGCAACCTGGGCAGGCCCCTGCTACCACAGCAGCACACATGACGGCCTTTTGTACAGCCACGCCTGTCTACTGTGCTGGCAATGTACAGTCCCTCCCACACCTTGAACCTGAAAACCTTGGCCTCCAACCTCCCTGCTTTATACACATCAAAGACCGAAGGTGCAGGTGGAGGATGTAAAAGGGATGGGCGATGTGCAGGTGGGCGGTGACTGGTGCGAGGGCGTGCACCGAGCCGGCAGTATTGGGTTTACAGCCGTATCCTACAGCTTCCTTCCGGCAGACCTAGGGCTGCACCGCCTGCAATTTTGTTACTTTTTGTGAGCTGGCATTTTCTACAATCCTGTTTAGAATCATGCCGCAGGTGTGTAAGCCGTTTTGGCAGATCTAGACAGGATTTACTCAGCTGTTGGCCAACTGACCACCGCCGCCGCTGGCGAGTCGCGCTGACCCTCAACACCATACGCCTGTCCTCACTCACCTGGCCCCGCACGCTCTCGCTCATCCGCTACCGCAACCGTCCCAACCGCCGCCATGCGCTTGCTCTGGCCTAGCGCTTCTACATGGTGATGGACCCCCTCTCGCCCGCCGGCCACAAGGCGCGCCTCATAGTGGTCCCAAAGAAGCGCCTGCCCTCCCAGAGCGACAGGGACAAGGGCCACGAGCGCTTCTACGGCTTCGTCGAGGCCACCGCGCCCCGCGAGGCCGGCGGGGAGGAGGGGCGCGGCGGGCAGGGCGGCGAGGAAGAGGGGCAGGGGGAGGGGCAGGGGGAGGGGGGCCTTTTGGGCGCCAAGGCTCTGGTGGCGCGGCTGGGGGGCAAGGAGTACGAGACCAAAACGCAGGGCACGCGCCACCAAGGGGCGGCGAGGGTGCTGGCAGAGGCGGCCTACGTGATCGGCAAGGGTGGCCAGCGGTGAGCGATTGGCGGGCGGCCAAGGTAGGGGTTATAACGGTGACGTGCTTGGAGCAGCAGCCGGCGTGATTGACAAGAACATGTTATTATGTACTCCAAAGGGCTTCGCATTGATAGCGTTCATCACCCAACAATCCAGCACACCTTCCAGCGCCCTCCGCTCCACACCGTCCACACGCACTTGCGGTTGCTGCGTGCTGCCCCTCCGCGCGCCACTACCTATGCATGACGCTACTCCCTTCTGCCCAGCGGCTCCACCCACCTGGCCTATAAGCTGGAGGTCCCGAACGAGCCAGGCCCGGCGCAGCAACTGTTTCGCGTGGAGCGTGAGGGCGAGCTGCTCGTGTCAATCAAGGTCACAAGGGGGCGCAAGCGCGCCTCCCTTGCGGATGCTATGCAGGCGGCCGAGGCATGGGAGTGTGCGTGTATGCTTGCTTCTGAGGTGTCCCAGGCAAGCTGTGCACCTGATTGGGGGGTGTATTATGGATTATACACACATAACATGCTTTCCAGCTGCTTGTTGCTTGCTGCTGCGCAACCCTGCTGCGGATCAGAACCCGGAGAATCGGCCGCCGGGAGCTCCGACGGCAGGTCCTGCACCCGCCAAGTATGACGAGCAGCAGTCCAAAAGGTGGGCCTTGCCACAGTGTGCTATACCGCTAAGGGAGGTTTGGTTGCTGGAATGGCCCTTGTACAAGGGCGGGGCGACTGTACTCAAAGCACAGCAATAATGCAGCGGCTCATCTGCTGCATGACGGGTGCAGAACGCAGGCACGCAGAAAAATAATTGAAAGTCTACGATACCACGATTATTGCAGACAACGTGAACATGCCCCAATTTACCTGACGAAGCCACCCACCTCTGCAGGCTCAAGGGCTACGCATGGGTGGGCGTAGAGGACAGCAGCATGCTGGACGTCAACGGGGCAGAGCTGCTGCTCATCGGCGCAGCGCGCAACGACCCAATTGGTGCGCGAGCGCATTGTATTGCAACCATTGCAAATGCATGACATCAGCATTGACTTTTGCTCTACAAGCAAACAGGTGACCAAGGTTGTATAGTGAGATACTTGTCGTCATATGCTCGTGCCTGCAAGCAAGAGTCAGCACAAGGACTGTTGCATGTCGTGCGGTCGCCCCACTTCTGGAGCGATCTGTGCTCATTTGAATCGAGCGTTGGTTGCATGCTGTATCATCTGGTGGCTTGGGCTGCAGGCTTGGGCTCCTTTCCTCCCCTCTTGCCATGCAAGCATCCTATACATGCCAAGAGCTGCACTTGCTTTGCAACCATCGCCGTTCTGCATGCTCTTGCAGGCCACCTGGGGGAGGCAGGGGCGGAGCTGATGGAGGTGTATTACAGCGACACGGCGGAGGAGTCTGTGGTGAGCACGAGTGTATCAAACAATGCATGATGCTGTTTCTGTTGATCATAGTGTGGGGTAGGGATGGAGTGAGTGTGGTGAAAGCAATTGAGGCCGCGCTCAAGGGGAAAGAAGGATGGAGTGAGTGTGGTGAAAACAATTGAGGCCGCGCTCAAGGGGAAAGAAGGATGCCTACTGTATAAATATTGGCAAATGGCTGACTTCACAGGTTGCATTGGCTGGCCGACCCCTCCCCTTGCGTTTGATTAGCTGCCTGTTGTCCTCATGTTGACAAGCTTTTGTATTGAGCAAGGGTTGGTGATTGGTGTTTCTGCATGCTGTTGTATGAATTGAGGGTTTGTATTTTGCAAATTCCTTATCAGATCAAAACACACAGAAGCGGGCGGTTAGAGTGCAACGGCTATACACGCATGCATGCACTGATGCGCTGCATGCATCCAACATTACGTGATGAGGGCATTTAAGCCAAGATACACCTACCCTGTGGATCACTTACAACATTTTTCGCCTCGCTATTGTGCTCAATCTGTATTGCAGGACGTGGACAAGGTGCGCTCTGAGATTGAGCCTGGGGCGGCACAGAAGGCAGATGCGCTGCCTGTTGAGCCTGCTGCAACGGGCCAACTGGTGTGACAGTTGCAATTCCCCAATATTAAAAGTGGCGGTTGGATGACGTGGGTGATTTGCGGCGTATTTTCTCAAGTAAAATTGCATGTCAGATCTTATTACAGGTCCAGGGAACTGCCCGTCACAAAGTTCAAGGCAAAGGCAAATGAATGTGCCGCAGGCAGGACTGCCGCAGTGCAAAATACCCGAGAGAACCGCCATCGTCTGAGCCGCGGCGCCGGGGCCGTTTGGGCGTCTCAGCAAAAAGATCGTGCACTACGTTGCTTCTGTCACAACAAGCAAGCAGGCCCGGCGGGCGTGCCGGCCTGGCAGGTTGTTTCTTGTCCTGCATGGATTGTGAGCTCACTCCCCCTCGGCCCGGGCCGCTTTCGAGGTGGGGGGACAGGGCTGGCCAGGCGTCAGCCTTCGGGTCGAGCGGTTTTCCCAGGTTTCTCCGCAGCCGCAGCCTTGCTCACGGTCCCGGAATGATCACTACTCGCTCTCAGGTGGCATTGCGCAGTGTTTTGCGCCCGGTGTACGGCCCCCCGCCCGGCGTGGGTAGGGTTTCCTCGTAAGTCCTTGAGGGGCTAGGGGCCTCGCTCCGGCTGCCAGCTTGTGGTCCCACCACGCGCTGGCGGCAACGCCGCGTCTGGGGCGGACTCGGGCGGCCGCAACTGGGCAGGTGTCGTCAATCTTTCGTATAACTTCACATGTAAAAAAACTGAGAGCGAGCAGCGACCACGGTGATTGCAGGGACGCGAGCACGGCAGCGGTGACACTATCTCCGCCCCGACAGCAGGCCGAGTCAAGGAGGGCGATGCTGCACGACACGATTAAAATTCTTGCGCGCGCTTGCACTGCTCTTTCATTGCCCACCCTTTTGCTCCTCGTTTCTCAGCCATCCGCCTGTCGCCGCTCGTGCGGGCGCGGCGACGCGCTTGCGGCGCGCGGTGCAGCTTGTGTGCCGAGCTACCTGATGCC
>NW_014011443.1:0-5052 GCF_000611645.1 Monoraphidium neglectum
CTTTTGACGTCAGGGCGTCACACCCTTTGGTGAGTGCGCAAACGGCCGCAATCAAACTTCTGACACGTGCCCTCACGCCCCAGCAGACACACCTCTGGCCAAGAATTACGACGCACTGCAATCCACGCCCTCCAAAACCCCGCGCAGGCATGCCTTGGACAGCGCAGTGCGCGCTGGCCCCGCCCTCGCCCGCACCCTGTGCTGTATCTGGATGTCGTCCAGTATGGTGGTCACCTTCTTGGAGAGGCCGCTGTCGTACAGGTACTGGGGGCCATATATTGGGGGGTGGGGGGGTGGGCAGGTTGCAAGGATTCAGCAATCAAAAGGTCGCGAGGGTTCAGCAAGGGCAAGGTTGCGAGGGTTCAGCAGCAGGGTGGAGGTTTGATATGGAGCAGATTGGCTTCTGTGGTGTGGGCCCAAGGGGCTTTCGGTGGGGTGGTTGGGGTGAAGGGTGTCGGGATGTGAGAGTGCATGGCCGGCGCCGAGTTGGCATCCTGCACACAAGCATCACACAGAGAATACATGCACAAAGAAATCAATGCTTGAGCAAACTCGCCGCTCAGATGTGACCATGCTGAAGCCCAGCACCGACTGCCTCTCACCTTGTCCGTGACGATGAAGGCGCGCTGCTTGCCCCTCAGGTCACGCAGGGCAACCTCCAGGCAGCCCGGCTTGAAGTACACCTGTAAAGTGGGGGGCCAGGTGCAGTGAGGGGCGAGGGGGCGTGGTGTTGGTGTGCGGTGCTTTCCAGGGGCGGTGTGCGAGAGGCCTGCCCAAACCCGCTCGATTGGGGACCGCTGCCTTGCCCCCGGGCGGCCAGCACCCCGCAACCTGCACAATTTCTTGACACAGAGCAACATGGCTGCCTGATCGTTCCAAACTCGAGTCCCAGCCCACACAGGCGCGCGCCGTCAGCGGCCCGGCGCTGCACTGTCGCTGCCCCACCCCCACCTTGGGTGGCAGCTGGATCCAGAGCATGTTCTCGCGGCGCTCTGTGAGGCTCTTGATGTTGAGCAGCTGGCTGGGGCCCACGTTCATGGACACCTGGGCAAGTGGGAGGAGGCAGGGAGACGGCATGTGTGATGCCCCGTATTGGGTGAGAGGCTCCGCTCGGCTTGCCCACCACAGGGGCCCAAGAAGAACGAGGCACCGGCAAGCAGACGCTGTGTGAAGTGACAGGAGGTGCAAGTTGCCAATGGTGCATTGTCTTGCCAAGCCTCCCGCCGGGGGGGGGACGCAGGTTGGGGTGCTTTTGGCGGTGTGTTTGTGGCCCCAAAGGCCAGCCATGCGGTGCGTCATCTCACCGAGGTTGATCCCCAGGAGCCGCAGCCCAGGGTGAGTGAGGGGTCCAGGTGGAAGTTGTACACGTCACCAATGGCGCCCTGCGGGTGGTGGCGGGGTGCGTGCGGGTGTTGTGGATAGCGGCGGGGTTGGGAGTGCGGGGTGGGCTAACACTGAAACAGCGTGCAAGGTTGTGTGGTGAGGGGCGCCTGAAGGGGCGAGTGCGTGAGCACTTGCGCCAGGTGAAGAGTTCGCGGCGGAAACCGCCTTTCAAGGCTTATCAGACACAGCATATGCATCCACAGCTTGGCAATGATGGTATGGGGCGGAGCGCCCACATGCCCAATTGCACACTCAAGTACACGCTCCCCAGCAGTCTCCACGCGCCCGTCCGTCTTCACTTTTTGCCCCCCTCACCAGTGATGCGGGGGTGTTGACTAGGATGCGCACAGTCTTCATGCGGCTGCCATAGTACTCCATGTGAGCGCGGTTGAGCTGCGCGGCACCGGGTGGGTGGGCGGTTGGTGGTACTCAGTGAGTAGCAGCTCAGTCAGTATCAGCCGCAGGCGTGTGTTGAGGGCGGGAGGCCGATGCGGGGAAGCCGGCGAGCCAATGGAGGAATCCTCCTCAAAGCGGCACCCTGAAGCGCCGGAGGAGTGCTGAACGCACATGGTAACATCGGTCATTGCATCAGGCTGACCACGCGCGTTCCCAGGCCGCCGTTTATGCCAGTAAGTTGCTGTGGCGTGGGTGCTGGTGGGGCTGCCACGTATGTAACATGGCCACGCGCGCACCTGATTGGTGTAGAGGACGCTGGTGTGGCCCGCACCCGCAAACATTACCAGCTTGTCCGCAATCTGGAGGGAGGGCGGGGGGAATGCGATGCCGCTGGCATGTGGGGCTGCCATGTGGGGCTAGATGGAGGGAGCACTGGGGAGCAGCAGCATCGGTGTGTCACAGGCGGCGCAGCACGTGGAAGCTCGGCCGACGAGCTGCAGCCGGCTCGCGCAGCGTTGCGCTAGCGCCAGGAGACCAAGGCCCGGCTCTGACAGCGGCCCCAAAATGAGACATCCCTCGTCCGCAGTCCCCCCAGCCTCCGCCCCTCCGAGCCAACCCCCTCACGTCCACTGCGTCTTTGAAGTCCTTGGCGCGGTACATGGCCAGGAGGGGGCTCAGCTTCTCCTGCGGGGACACAAGGAGTGAGGGTCACGCCGTGGGGCGGCATGGGCGAGGAAGTGAGGCATGCTGATGAGACGTGGTGCGGGGGACAGCGGAGGGTGCTGCAGCCCTGAGCAATACACGGCAAGCCCGCCCGCGGGGCCACCCGCCCCGCGCTGGGCGGCAGGAGGGTGCGCATCGCGGCAGGTGCGGCGTGCATGCGCTCACGTGTGAGAGGGGCTCCTCATCCCCGACGTCCTGGATCTCCCCTATCAGCACCTGGTTTTGGGGGGGGGGCGGCAGGCGATGGTGCGGTGCATCGGGCAGCAGGCTCTAAGGTCCGTTTGGAAGAAGGTGCGAGGTGGGCAATGTGGTTTGCTGCCGAGCACAGGGAGGTTTCACACAAGAACTTGGGCACTCGTCGGCCGCCTGCCCGTCAAGAGGCGCCCGCCCACGCCTTGCTGCCGACCACACACAGCCCTGCCACAACCTCTGTCTCCCGTGCGGCCCAGGGCGGATGCGCCGGCATCCCAGTCATCCCTTAACACCTGTCCACCCCTCCGTACACACTCACACATCGACACCCTCCCACCTTGTACTTCTTGTCCACGTTGACGCCAAACAGCCTGCCCAGGCCGTAGGCGCTCTGGCCCACCATGTCGGCGTTGAGGCGGCCGTCAACAAACATCTTGGCCCGCACCCTGTTCTTCTCCTGTGAGACGAGGTCGGGTTGGGCGGGTGTGGCGACACCTGTTGATGATGTATGCGCTTGGGTCGAATTACGGTCAACTGTCCCAATGAGAGGCTGTTGATGAGGGAATCCGTGGAGGTTTGCGCCCCGACACGCCAGATTCAACCGACCCCATCCGCGCCGCCCTGCCGGCCGAGGCGGCACACGCACCTCCGCATTCAGGAAGTAGGCACCGCGGCGGATAAACTCGGCCTGGGTTGAGAGTGGAGGGCATTTGCGAGAGGAAGTATGAGCCGGTGCAGAGGTCCCCCTACGCCCCACAGTCATCCCCCACATTAGTTACGTACGCCGTGCGGCTGCGTACCTTGATGTCGTCATACATGCTGTCCACCACCACCACGCTCTGCTCCGTGGAGCAGATCACGCCGTTGTCAAAGGTCTGGGGGGAGAATGGGTGGGCGCAAAAGGAGCGCAGAGGGGGAGAGAAATCAAATAGTCAAGGGCCGCTTAGGGCTGGGGTGCGTGTCGTGTTGGGACTTTGTGGCATATACTGCAAAAGTCCGACAAACAAGGCAGGGTGCAGTGCAACAGCGGCAGGTGTCGTTACCAGACGACGGGCGCCAAACGCAGCCCTTCAAAATCGCCCCCGCACCTCTCGCTCCGCTGGCTCTATCATCCCCCCTGCTGTTGTGGTCGCAGGGCCCCCACTTTCACCGCCGCGCCTGCCCACCTTTGACAGCAGTATGGAGGACACTGCCAGGTTGACATTGGCGGTCTCATCGATCACCGCGGGGGTGTTGCCGGCGCCTGCGGAGCGCGGAAGGACGAGGACGGCGAGGACGCATGGCATTTGTTGCTGATAGCAGGCGCACGCCCTGAGCAGCCTGAACATGGGCTGATTGTGTGACAGGTCGAGCAAATGGGCGTCCTTTATAAGGCCCCCCCTTACCGAATCGCGGTCCCAGCCGCTCACCGACGCCGACGGAGGGGTGGCCTGAGGAGTAGGCGGAGCGCACCATGGCGGGGCCGCCGGTGGCCAGGATGAGGGACACCTCGGGGGCCTGCCACAACAAGGAGCATCGTCGGCGGGGGCAAGTGGGCGTTGAGTTGGAGGTCAGTATG
This sequence comes from Monoraphidium neglectum, assembly GCF_000611645.1. Lineage (NCBI taxonomy): Eukaryota > Viridiplantae > Chlorophyta > Chlorophyceae > Sphaeropleales > Selenastraceae > Monoraphidium > Monoraphidium neglectum. The sequence goes on from NW_014011443.1 coordinate 4,253, forward strand.
ACGTGGGCAAAGACCAGCCGTTTGAGCCGCTGCAGCTGATGCAGTAAGGGCTGTATGTCAGAGGCGAACAAAGGCAGGACGCAGGGTGCAGCGGCGCAGGCTCTGCCGCAGGCGCCCATCCAGCCAGCGTTGATTATTGGGCATCCGCCCGCCGCTGGGCGCATTGGTTTGCGCCAAGGGAAACCAGGGTTTGCATCGGGCTGCGTCCGCGCACCCTCATGAGGGCCTGTGACATGACCATGGAGGGGTTCTCCACCCACTGCACCACGCCCGCGGGCGCCCCCGCCGCCTCCGCCGCCTCCGCCACGATCCTGGCGGCCGCGATGGTGGCCTTGCGGGCGCGCGGGTGCGGGCAGAGCACGAGGGAGTTGCGGGTCTTGAGGCAGAGCAGCGCCTTGAAGATGGTGGTGGAGGTCGGGTTGGTGGTCGGGACGATGCCTGGGGTGGAGTCAAACGAGGCAGGGCGCGATGGGATTGAAGAGGGGGGGGGGGACAAGTAAGACGGTTTTGTATTCGGGCGGAGGCACAGTGTTTGGCCGCAACCGCAGCTTGGTTCGCTCGCAGGCGTGTGGCGGCAGAGGGTTCGAGAACACCTGACACACACACACACACACACACACTCACACTCACACACACACACACACACACGCAAGCACGCACGCACGCACGCACACAAACACACACACACACACACACACAGCTGAATTGATGGCCAACCAGGGGCGTGACAGACCAAGATCAAGCATGAGGGGCCCAGCAGGCGTGGCGTGCCGGCCGCTCGCGTGCCCAGCGGCCCGCAC
>NW_014011443.1:5234-10323 GCF_000611645.1 Monoraphidium neglectum
GGCCCGCACGCACCTGCCACGACGCCGACTGGCTCTGCAATTTTGGTCATGCCGCCGGCCTCGTCCCTCTGGATGATGCCGCAGGTCTTGTCGTCCTTGTACCTGGGGTTGGGGGATCAGCAGGGCGGGGCAAGGGGCGGGGGGTGTTTCTGGTCTGCTGGCAGTGACAGGGGCAGCAAGGTCGGGCTGGGAGCATGTGTGCTTGCATGGGACGGTGCTTGCTGGCCGGCCGCCGAGGTCGCCCTCCGGGCGCCCGCTGCCACGCGCTGCTTGCTGCCCTTCACACCCCCTCTGCGACCAGCGAAGCTGCTGTGAAGCTGCAACAGAAAATAAGAGCTGGCGTGGGGGCCCGCACCTGTTATAGATATACTCAGATGCAAAGTGGTTCTGGGCAGGGGGGCATAGGAGGCAAGCACGCGGAGCTTGAGCTTAAGCTTGGGCGCAGGTGCAGGCCGCAACATATGCAGCTGTGCAGAGCATACTGGCTTGCTGGACCAGGAGCCTGGCCTACAACTGGTTCGCGGACGACCCCTCCCACCCAATCATCGTGTTTGTACGAGGCCGCCTGCTTCAAATTGTCAAAAACAGTGCTTCCCCCCTTCACACACAAAAACACACAAGCGCACGCGCAAGCCAGCACACATAACAACACACCCGCACACAAATTTACCCACACACACCCACAAACACACGAAATGCTGATGTGATGTGCGCGCCACGCTCCACCCTCCACGCTGCACGTGTGCACATGCAGCACGCAACGCCCCCTCCCACCCCCCCCAACCCTACGCACCTTTATGACCTTGTCCTCCACCACGCCCATGCGGGTCTCCTCCACCGCCATCTTGGCCAGGGGGATGCGCGCCCCGTTGGCCGCCATGGCGGCCGCCTTGAAGATGGCGTCGACTTGCTCCTGCAGGTCGCATGGTGGGGCAGGGATGCTTGGTGCACAGGGATTCTCGGCCAGGGCGGTGTGTGCGACCAAATGTTTCCAGGGTTGGGGGATTATGAGGGTAGAAACGGCACAGTATGCTGGTTCGAGCGGCCCAGGGTCGCTGTACATGCATTGGCAGTTGAGTCCACGCCAAGCGTGCCCAGTCCGGCCGAGCCGTGGAACAAGGGAGTGGCAGTCCGGGCTAAGGACGGCTGCGCCCATGCACGGGCACGAGAGCACGTCGATGACAACAGCCCCCTGGGCGCACCGCGTGCATGCTTTCATGCCCCTGCAGCGTCGCAGGGCCGGCGCTGCAGGGTCGCGCCCACCTGGGTGAAGGTGGAGTAGGCCGCCTGCGCCGCCTTGGAGCGGTCCAGCAGCCGCTGCAGGGACGCCAGCTCGTCGCCAGCCAGGGCGTCGCGCACCTTCTCCTTGGGCGGCGCCTCCGCGTGGGCCTTGGCCTGCGGGGAGAGGGGGGGGGGCAGGGGTGTGCGCGCAGCACGTGAAGGGGATGGCGACATTTGAGGGGCGTCGAGGGAAGCTTTGAGGTCATGAGGCACGCCGCTCAATTTGGGGCACGCAAAAAGGCAACGTGTTTGCCAGCCGATCGGCGAGCACGCACCGGCTTGGCGTCCTTCAGGGTGGGCAGCGTCTCTTGCGCTGGCGCCGCAGTGGGCTCTGCCTCCTTGAACTCCGCCGCGACGCGCAGCGGGCGCCGCCGCCTGGATGACGCGGGCGCGACGGCGCGAGCTGCTGCAAAAGGCCGCGGGGCGGCGGGGGCCACGCGCCGCTGGCCGGCGGTCATCGAGATGCGCCCGGTGGACAGCATCTGGCGATCGAACGCGAGTCCGGTGAGGATGGTGCAGGGGCGGGCTGCGTGTGAGCTTCCGGGATCGTGCACGGCTGATCCGTGGCAACCCTCACGCTTCCCGGGGATACCAGTGCAGAGTTAAAAGAGCAAAGGAGTTACTATATCACCTTTGAAGGTGCGAGGAGAGCACTTGGGGATCAACTGTCGGTGTTTGGCGGTACAAATTGACGGACGACGTGCCCGTCTGTTCTGTGCTTGACTAGAACACGACAGTAATTAGATTATATATGCACTTGGAATTCGATGAATGATCATGCTTGCAACAAATTGCCGTCAGGCGCTTGCAAAAGGGCAGGTCGATCGAAGTGAGACGGGCAGGGCACGCAGCCGAATGAAAAACGCACATTCGCCTGCTGCAGCCGCCGTCAGACGCACGTGCCAGCGGCTACTATAACTGATCGTGCATCATTCCATAGATATCACCTTCGTAGTGCAGAAGTGACAGCCGTGGGGCCCAAAAGGGCCAGCAGATGACGGCACTGGCACTTCACACATGTACTGTATGACATCGCTATGGGATCGATGCCGATGCTTGACCTTGTGAAATGTGTTGACATGACACGGGGCATTCGTCCTGTACATGGGCCAACCATGGCTGGCCGAGGGCGCAGGTGCTCGGCTGATGAAGGCACCCGGCCCACCACGTCGCGGCGACTGGCCCACGGCAGAGGCGGGTTGCTTAGATGGCTCCTCGGATGGCATGTGATACTGCTGTTTGTTCAAAGTTTGGTTCAAAGACGTTTGGGGTGGGAGTGTAGCGGCGTGAAATCGCCCAGCGCAGGCCTGCTGGCTGGACGATGCGGGCTGCGCCGCGAGGCTCGGTGCCCCGCACTGGGTTCCCTGCACATGAGGAAAGCGCCCAGGAGAGTAAGGGCTTTTGCAGCTGCATATGTTTGTCACCGACATGCTCTCATGGGCATTCGAGCAGGGTGAGGCAGTGCGCAAAGCACGGCAGCTCACCCGGCGATGAACGGTACCCAGCTGGCTTCGTCGTGAGCTGGCGCAGCAGGGCTCAGGCAAGAAAAAGGGATCAGGTGCAGTGGTGATGCTACGACACAAGCCTCTTGCGCTCGCAAAAACATCTGCCAGCTGCACAGCACTTACGATCTGTGCACGTGCGTGCACGTTTTGTTCGACGTTCCCGTGCGATCGCAAATTCGATCAACAAAGCACGCTGACCCTTCCTTGGCGCACCTGAGCGCATGGTCCCCCATGCTGCCGGCCTGCCGCACGCAAGCAGCTCGAGACCAGCTGCTGTCGGTTGCTGGGCAGCTGCCTCCGCCCCAGGTGCCCAAATTCACAGCGGTTCAGGGCGCGCTCGCTCAGCCCTACGTCCGCTATCCGTAGGATTCGCATCTCGTTCCATGTGTGCTGCCACAAACGTATGGAGAGCCGTGCGTTGCGAGCGATCTGCAAGAAGCTCACGATGTCACGCAGCTGATGTAGATCATTGGGAATTGTATATATTTGTTCGCACTCCATGGTCATCTTGATTCCGTGGCCAGCAGCATCGATTGAGTCGGATTGAAAAATGTCAGTGGTGTCTGTTCCTAGCAAATAGCACAGGAGCACGCCACGGCTTTTGTTCAGGAAGTTCAGGACGCCTAGGGTGGCCAACCTGCCAGCATGGGGTCTGGGTACTCGACCGCGACAGTGATAGGTGTCCAGCAGCAGCAGCTGCTGCAGCGCTTGGCCGGGGCGGAGCCGATCCCGCACGCGGCACCATTCTGGGACCAGCTTTTCAGCCTGCCGACACCCCTCGCGTCCCTGGACCCGGCGGATGTGGAGATTACGCTGGCGCCACACTGCAGGCAGCTGCGTGAGTGGCGCGTTCGATTTTTCGGAAGCTGAAGACTGGCGGGGTGGTCATGCTGCTGTGCCAACCTCCCCAGCACTTGAAACTTGTGTGGGCAAGCTGCAGCCATTGCACAGATGCTGTTGCCCATCCCGCGTTAACATATTGCGATTGTGTTCCCTCGTGGCCAGGTGCTTTCACCTGGCCACGAGGGTTTAGGGCCTGACCCGCGTGCGACCAGCACCGCACCGCTGTGTAGCCGGTCCGGGGGCTGCCGAGCAGGCCGCCGTCGACCGCACACGCGGCGTGCCCGCGCGCCCGCTTTCCCCCTCCCTCGCAGTCGCGCACAACCCGTTGACGCGCAACTTCCAGTCGCTGGTGCTGCACGTGTGCGGGCTGCTGGAGGCGGCGCGCGGCGGAGCGCCGTCGCTCGCGGCCGCAAACGCGCTGCACCTGGCGGGCGTGATGCTGAAGCTGATATCAGAAATGGCGGCGCCCAGCACCTTGGTGGCCGTCTTCGACTCCGGGCCGGACCCGCCGGCGGCTGCAAAGGGTGCGCGGGCCGCTTGTGTCTGAGAAGGCGTTGCGCCGCGCGAGCAGCGGCGCGCCGGGCGGAGCACAGGCGGAACGAGGGATCCGGGCCGCGCGGTGGCGGCCGCGGACAAGCCACCGGCGCGTGCCAGCGGCTGCTTGCCAAGTGAGCAGCCACTATGCAGCCGCTCATCGCGCGTCTTGCGTGCCTGCAAGGTGCGTCCCGCATGGCTCGACCCTTTTGGGCTGGCTGCGTATCGTCCCCCTCCCCTCCGCCGTTCTTTCGCGCAGGCCAGCGGTCCCTCATGCCCATGTTCATCGGACAGGTCATGCAGCTGGTGGCCACCTGCCAGCCCAGGTGGGCGAAACCTAGACTGGGATTGCGCCGCGCCAAGGCCGCTCGCGGCGGGCCAAGAAGTACAGCTGAGGCGCGTCGCAGGTGCTGCACCCGCGCGTTCTTTTTGCCCTGGCCTGCTTCGAGCCAGGCAGCTTATGACCCCGCGCGGCCCCCGCTCCCCCCTCGTCGCGCCGTCCGCGTGTGAATCATCAGCGCTGACGAGGCGTCGTACTTGCTGCTGCTGGAGGGCCTCAAGCTCCTAGTCATCTGCTGCTCCACCCAGCTGTACAGCGCCGCCACGTCAGCGCCCCCCGGCGCCCACCCCCTGGCGGAGGCGATTATGGCCCACCCTGCAGCCGCCCCAGCCCTCGTGTCGGCGCTGCTCGCGCTCGCCGCCGCCCGCGTGCCGCCGCCGCCGCGGCTGGGCCTGCACCGGCGGCCGGACGCGGCGGGGGGTTATGCGGTCGTGCGCCTGGTGCGGTCGGCGGCGGCGACAGTCTTTTGGATCCCGCTGCGGACGTACCAGCTGCTGACAGCTCGCCCCGCGCCCGGCGGCGCCGCCGGCGCGGCGGCGGCCGCGGCGGCGGCTGCTGCTGCCGCGGCCGCGGCAGGGCCTGGCGG
>NW_014011442.1:0-10139 GCF_000611645.1 Monoraphidium neglectum
GCGCCGTCCGGCCCAGCGGCAGCGCCGGTGCGGCGACGTGCGAAGGCGAGGAGGCGGGACTCGAGGGCGCCCCATTGGAGGGCCACGAGCACGTACTCGGCGGTGCGGGCCATGTCCAGCTGTCTCGCCGCGCGCCGCTCCTTCAGCACTGCGGCGCGGCGGGGCAAGGTGGAGTTTGGGCCCCATGAGTCGCACGGGACGGCGGCGTTAATTTCTGGGCGCAGTTCGACAAAAACCAGGGCGGCCGAGCGGGCGCACGCTGCGCGGCGGCGGCGCTCGCTGGCGCACACATGTCAGCCGAGGGGCCCGCTCGATTGCTTGCGGGCATGTACTGTACATGAGGCAAACATTTTGAATGTAAGGCGTGCAGGAATCGGCTGTCGGCAGGCAGCACTGACCTGTCTGGCGCAGCCGGCGGACGGCGATAGCCAGGTGATGCAGCCCCTGGGTGTCGCACAGGAACTGCACCAGCAGCGCGGCCGCGGCGCTGCGCCCGGCCTCCGAGCCCGAGCCGTTGGCTAGGTGCCTGCGTGGAAGGGGGGGCGCGTGTGCGCCGGGGCGCCGCTCGGCTGCGAAGCCGGCACGCATGCGGACGGGGTTTGTGGCGTGGGCGCTGCGTGGGCCGGCCGCCCGTGTGGGCCGCCCTCCTTTTTGGGGGTGGTGCGCCGCCTTCCCATCAGGAGGGTGGGCGCTCCGCCGGCAGACGGGCGCTGCGCACGTACAGCGAAGTGAATCCGTCCCCGGGATCGCACCTCCGGTAGCCGCGCTGCAACGCGACCGCCGCCCGCTTTGCCCTCAGGAAGGCCTTGCGCTGCCAGTAGCCCTAAGTCGGCCGCGGCGACGAGTCAGAGCGACGAGCGGCATGTCCCGCAGAGTGAGCGGCCCAGGCACGATGCCTGACTCAAGCACGGGTGTGCCCACTCATTGAACGCTGCAAAAAACGGAACATAAGCAGGCAACGTGCCTTTGTGCAAACGGCCAGGCCGCCGCAAGCAAAAGGCCGCGCACCCGCCAGCACTTTTGGATGACGACCACTGCCTCCTCGGCGTGCTGCATCCGCGCCCGCGCCGCCCTCAGCTGCCGCGCCGCTGCGAGCCCCGCCGCGAGCTTCGACGTCGCCCGCACGACGGCGGCGAGCCGCGCGGCGCGCCACTCGCGGCGGCGCGCGGCGTCTAGCGCGGCCTCGCGCGCGTGGCGTGCGGCGCGGCGCGCGTCCAGCAGCTGCGCCGCGCGCAGCTTCGCGGCCAACCCCTCCTCGCGCCGCCGCTCGCCCTGCTGCTGCACCTGCGGTGTTGGGGTTGCGTGTGCGTGTGCAGCTGACTGTGCGGCACCAATCATTTGTCCAACGAGTCTCTCACTTTAAGGAGCAGCATTCTTGGGTCTACATATGCCGTGTCCGAGCCCGTAATCAGCAACGCGGGTTGCTCGGCGCGCACAATGCTGCGCCGCAGCCAGCAGGCCGGTGGGCACGGGCAGAGCGGGACCCGCAGCACGCGTAGCGTGTGCGTGCCTGCTCCTCGTGCTCCCGGCGCTCCGCAGCCAGCTGCCGCTGCGCCGCCGCGCGCTCCTCCGGGGACCTGTGTGCACGGACGGGGCGCGGTGCGTGGTGGCGGGCGGCCCGTACTATTATGCCAGCTCGCTGCAGCAGTCAGGGATAGCGGCGTCCGCACGTCAGTCTGCAGCAGCTCCTGCAAATGGATGAAGACGGCCCGCTTCGCCGCCCTGATGTCGCTGCCTAAAGTACCACCCCTCGCGACCCCAGCAGCACACGCATGCACACGCGCAAGCGCGCGCATGGGGCTGCCCCAGCCAGCAAGACCCACATGGCACTGGCCTCTATGTTGTGCCGCAGCAGCGCCTCCCGCTCCCGCCGCGCGCCGGCGTCCTGCTCCGCGTACGCAGCAATGCGGCGCTGCAGCGCCTCGCGCGAGGACGCGTCCTCCCGCAGCTCCTGCATGGGGTGTGTGCACGCATGAATGCATGCATGCATGCATGCGCATGCGTTCCTCGGGCCATGAAAACGCGCCATGCGCTTAGCCCCAGCTCGCTTCCGCGCCCCATGCAAGGGCACCGCCAACAATCACATGGCAGCTGCTGAGAAACCCCAGGTGCCGCCGCCGGCCCTTCAGCAGCGGCCTGCGCTGCCAGAGCCCCGCCCTGCAGGCCCTGCGCCACCAGTTCCGTGCGCGCTGGGCCGGCGCCTGCCGCCGCAGGCGGCTCGCCGCCGTCAAGCGCACTTCAGCCCGCACCTACCTGCAGCGCCTGCTGCACCCGCTGATCTGCATGCGTCATCAGCTGCCTGGGCTCCCGCTGGGGTGATGCAATCCCCAGGCCTGGCAGGCCGCTCGCTGCAGGCGCCAGTTGGGGCGGGCCGCCACCGACGAGGGCTGGCGCGGCAAGGGGCAGGGCTGCGGGGTCGGGCTTGGGCGCATGAACGACCGCGAGCCTCGCGCTCGCGGCGGCGGACGGCAGCTGCAGCGGAGCAGCGTGCGGCTCGTGGTGCCCCGTCACGCGTGACCCAGCTGTTAATGTAATTTGAAAACCTCGCTCGGCTCACCGGGAAGCTTGGCGACCATCGAGGGCCTGTCGTCTGCCACATCAACCAGCCGCCCGCCTGACTTTTTCGGGCTCCGAGGACTGGCGCCGGCGCTCTTGGGCTGAGAGCGCATGCTCTGCTGCCGCAGCTGCTGCCTGGAATCCCATGCGGGGCTGGCCACCTGGGGGCTGGCATAGGCTGGCGATGGGTCGCTGCAGCAGGATGCACCCCGAGAAAGGCCAGCACAAACGTCGGTGTTTGTTGGAGCATGCCGGCCGGTTGCTTAGACCCATGTCATTCGGTTGCCCAAGCAGGCATGGCGCAGCAGGTGTGCCCCCCTTGCACTTGCAGCATGCATGTGTGGTCGCTGCCGTGCAGGTTGGCCGGTTGCGGTAGGGAACAGGGCCACGTTCAAACGTCTGTTTTGTGTACGGTGAGACAGCATGTCATCATGATGCCATAATTGCATCTCACCGCGCGCCTGCCAGCCTCCGTTGCTGCCTCAGCTGGGTTCCAAGGTTTGACAGATCTAGGGAGCCAGCCGGCGCCACGCCATCACCGCCGCCTTGCTGCAATTGCAGAGCGGTGTGCTGGGCGGGCGATGGCGGCAGCGGAAGAGGGAGCGGGAGCAGGCGCCGCTGCGGCTCAGTGGACGCGGCTCGCCGCCGCTGACCTCCGACGAGCTGCTGCGGCGCCGACGGCCGCTCTGCATCCCGCTGCGGCGACGGGGTGCCTGCCGCGCGCGCCGCGCCGACACGGGTGGCGTGCCTGGATGGTGATCGAAGCCCACCGCTCGCAACAGGTGAGGGGAAAACGGAGGGCAAGAGAGATGCATCCCATGAGCTTCTTAGACTTTTCGTCTCGAGGTGTTGGGTGGGCATGGCGAGCAGTCAACGCGATTGATGCTGCAGATCATGTCACGTAAGTGGCGCGTCGTATCACGTTATCTTGTCGCGTTAAGCTTGCTTTGACAACTCGCCCTCACATCCTAAGCGCCCCACCTGCACCATTACTGTCACCCAGCGTCCCACCAGCGTCATTGTATTTACTCGCTCCAGGGTCGTTGTGTGTACACGTTGCGGTCTGGTTATTGAAATCAGACCAAGCACACCTTGTGGTTGGGCCTGCCGCCGGGGTCCCAGCTCATTCGCAAGTGGGTCGGCGGCTGGGCTGGGGCTTCGGACACACACAGTCGTACTGCCGTAGTCCTGGGCTTGGGCACCAGCCACATACAGTCTTACTAGTACCGCTGAACCTAGTACAATGCATCCAGCCAGGCAATTCCACATCATGTTACCTTGTGCGAACTGGGCCGAAAAATCTCACTTGTCCATGACGACGGCTAGCGCAGGAATTATTCCCCGCCAGGCACCTGGCAGCAGCGGCGGCACGACGACGGTGCATGATTGCTTTGATGACTCCCTTGGCAACAAACCACGCGCATGCGTTGCTTGAATGCCGTTCAGGCCTCTGGCCATGCCGCGCTCACACACAAAGCTTCCGCGCGTGCTTGGGCCTCGCCACCTTCTGCACCCAGGCGCCTTTCGCACGTCAAGCAGTCCCAGCGCCTGCCCCGGCGAGTGCGCTATGACACTGGCAGCCCGTGCGACGTGGAGCTTCGGAACCCCGGAAGCGTGATGTTATGGCGGCGGCTGCACACCTCCACTCCAGCTGCTGCTTGCACGCTGCAGTAGCGCTCTCAGCCCAATGCACACTAACCCGCCGCACGGCTGCTTTGGTATGTGCGCACTGGATTGCAGAACAAGCTGAAATGGCACATGACGCATGTTGCTGGTAGTCCTGACATGGTGCACCCTCCGCAAAAGCACAGGACTGCAGCTGATGAGTCAACAAGTTGCCGATGAGCACAAGTGATGAAGCAGCGACCGAGCAACGCGTTGTGACCAACGCAGTGCCAAAGGTCTACGGTACCGGGTCTAGCGGAGTGATTTTTGTATAAACTCGTCATTAGAATGTTGATGCGCGCTCCCCTGCGCCTTACGTGGATCACCGGTGGCGCGAACCTCCTTGCTGTTCGATCAAGTCTGGCATCCGCAAGCGTGCGAGGAATGGTGTCTGCAAAGCAACAACTGGATCCGCGTGCTGCGGCCGTGCTGAAGTTCTGGTAAGGCAGGCTGGTTCCTATCAGCAAGTGCTGCATGCGTCCTGCAGCATTCGATGCCATGCTTTGCTGGAGGTGCTGTACAAATGCGGCGCGCGAATCGTCCACATACTAATAATACAACCCCACTGATGCGACTTTGTCAATTATGGCGCTGCTCCTGGCGCCCCACTCGAGCATGCCGCCTGCCTGGGCCCGCGCACACAGTACTGCGCCCTGCCTTGGTACGTGCACCCGTCCAGCAGCATGCGCCCAGCAGTAACCCCCACTGCCGCCCCAACCCGGCCCCCGCCCTACCCCCAGGCTCGGCGACCAAGCGGTTGACGGCGACAACGTCAGCGCTGCGGCCCTCGCCCAGTGGCCCGCGGAACGCGAGAAGCTGTGGTGGCGGGGCGGCCCAGATCTGGACGCTGAGATCAAGGCCAAGTTTGGGCGCGACCTGGAAGCCGTGGCGGCGGGCGAGCTGGACGGCTGGGAGGACCCTACCGGCACCAACCCCTTGAACACGCTGGCGGGGGTCATTTTGATGGACCAGTTCAGCAGGTGATTCTTGAGCCCAGTTTCAGGGGCAGGAGGGGGTTAAGGGATGATACGGCGGCGCGCGGGTTCTGCCTGGGAGGGCGGCGTGGCGCATGTGGGGGGCGCGGGTGGCATAGGGGCAGGCAGGGGTGCAGCGAGGGGTCAGGGCTTCCTTGGGTCAGGGTGCTGCCCCTCGGACAGTGCATGCAACGGCATGGTCACGAGCGCATGCTGGCTAATGAGGTCTTTTTCGGCCCAAATTCTTCTCTTGCGACGGTATTGATGTTCACTCATTGAAACCTGCCACACTGCCACGTATGACCTCACCTTTCTGGCTCTGTCGCACGCATGCGCTCGTGCACGCATGCTTACACGCTTGTAGTGCGCACACGCGCACGCATGCACGCACACAACACACGCACACACACGCACACGCACACGCACGCGCACGCGCGCACACACACACACACACACACACACGCACACAACACATGTACTCACATGCACGCGCGCGCGAACACACACACATACACACACACACACACAACACACGCACTCACACGCACGCGCGCACGAACACACACACATATGCACGTGCGCGCACACACGCACACACACACACGCACACACACACACACACACACACACACTTCGCTGGCAACCCAGGAACGTCTACCGTGGCACCCCTGGTGCATTTGCGCTCGACCCCAAGGCGCTCTCCTGGGCGCAGCGGCTGGCAGCCCTGGAGGAGGCCCGCGCGTGGCCCCACAGCTTCAGGGTGAGTCAGCGCTTCTGCTGACTCCTGTATCCGAGTCCACATCCATAGCCTGTGTTGCCTCTATGGCTCCCAGCAACACCTGCTTTGCATTCTCCGGCCGTGGTCCAGGCGGCCCTTGTCCAGCCAGCGGCGCATGGTCCAGCCAGCGGGCGAGCTGTCGCAGCCCGGGCCCGCCACCCTGGGGGCAGGCCGGTGGAAGTGGCCCGGTTGGGCGGCCGCAGCTGCTGTGCAACTCGCTGCATTACATGATCAACAAGGGGGCTCGCCTTGCCCTCCCATCCTCTTGCAGATTTGGATATTCATGTGCGGGGCTTGCCCATTTTTGGGAGTGCAGCGGGCGGAGAGCATTGGCATGTGCCTACACGCACGCTGGGGCCTTCCCGTGCGCAGCCCAGCACGTGTGCATGGCCTGCCTCATGTTTTCATCACCGCTCTGTCCTGCAGCCCACACTTTGTGCCGTTTACAATTCAGCAAAAAGGCAATCCTTCTCACCGGCTGTCGGTCATCAATCTGCGCAACCGCAGGCCATTCGAGCACAGCGAGAGCCTCGAGATGCAGGAGGTGGGGCCTGCACGGCGCATGCGTGGGCGTCTGGCGGCGCCCCGGCCTGCCTGTGACTGGTGACACCCTTGAAGGCCTGGTTGGCCCGCCCCCTCCACGTAACACCTCACTCTTCAAGCCGTGCGCAGCCAACAGGCGCCGCCCTTGGCCGGTGTGTTATCCCCTCCGCCCCTCCCCCAGCGCTGCATCGCCCTGTTTGAGGAGGAGGTCGCGCGCGCAGAGGGCGGCGACGGGCCCCCAGAGGCGGCCGGCGCGGCGAGAAGCGTCCTGGGCTATGCGCACGCCCACCTGGCGGTCATCAAGGCGTGGGGCCGCTTCCCGCACCGCAACGCCATCCTTGGGAGGTGAGGCGGTCAAGTGCCAGGCGTCCAACTGTACAGATTCTTGAGGTGCCGAGCTCTTGCAGATACCCCTTTGCGCGGGAAGGCAGCGTACTGACCGGCCTGCGCGCCCGCCTTTGTAGGGAAAGCACGCCGGAGGAGATCGCGGGGATGGCGGACGGCAGCATCCGCAAGTTCTAGGCGTAGAGGATCGTCGTGGCCGAGCGGACATTGAGCGGCGCCAGTGAGGGAAGAGGTTTCGCAGGTCACCAGTGCCCATTTGAATGTGAGCGTGCGCGCCGCAGCACTGCAAATTAATACTTGGATTCTATGCAAAATGCAGTAAATCTAAGCAGGGGATTGTTGCGTATTGGTTGCAACGGCGAATCACGGGTTTGTCAGCTGTCCGTGGCTGCCAGCAAGGCCACGGCGCCCCTGCCACGTCAGCCGTACTGTCATGTGCCGGTATTGCCATCGCAAGCACGAAATTGTGCGCTCCTTCCCCTATGAAAATCTCTAGAGAATTTGAATTTATCGCCTTAGGAGCTGCTCCCCTGTTCATAAGCTCGCCCGCGAAACCCCTCCTGAACGGCTCCAACCTATGGTCACTCGAGCGCGATGGTCACCCGTCCTTCTCATTGCCGTCGGCGTTTTCGGCAACGACTCATACTTTCCTATGAATGCGACGATTTGATCGCGCACATCGAAGTTCGTGTGGGGATTCGCCACGGTTTCCGGTGGAGAAACATCGCGACCCGTTTTATGACCATCTTGTGAAGCGCCAAGCAGCCATGGGTCTGCAAACCGCGTTGGCGTCCGCGCTGCTCTATGGCAGCATGCAGCAGAGCGGCCTCCTGAGCGTCACGGACCTCACGCGCGCGCCGGCCTGGTCCCTCACCAACGCCAACGGCAGCGTCTCAGTCAGCAATGCCGCCCTGCCTGCGTACGTTCTGGAGGTGCTCGAGAAGCGCAACATCATCCCTGACCCCCTGCAGAGGTGGGTGGCGCTGCCTTTGCGAGCTGTGTGCGTGTGTGTGCGGGCCTAGCATGTAGCATGCGTGCAGAAAGGAGCCAGCGCCGCGGCTGCGAGTTCTGCAAGGGTGGCCCGGGCCACTCGTGTGATGAGACCCCCAACAGCAGACATCACGTCGACAGCGCGCACAGTGGATCCGTCCCACGACCTGTGAAGATCACGCCACAGCGTTCAATCACAGCCGCCGGATTATACATTCGCACGCAATAATACTGCATTCGCGCCCGGCTGGTCTCTCATACACAACCCAACGTCCCTGCCTCGCCCCAGGTTCAACGAGAAGCGCCTGGCCTGGGTCAGGGACGACACCTGGACCTTCAGCCGCGAGTTCACGCTCTCCGCCCCCTGGACCGGCGGCGAGCTCGTGCTCGCCGGCGTCGACACCGTCGCCGACATCACCCTCAACGGCCAGCGCCTCGGGCGCGTCGCGAGCGAGCACCGCACGCACAGGCTGGCCGTGCCGGCCGGCCTGCTGCGCAGCAATGGGGCCAACAAGATCTCTATTGAGCTGAAGCCTGTGAAACAGGAGGCCCAGAAGGACCAGAACTCGTACGCCTACACGGTGCCGTCGGTGGCGCACCTGGGGTCGTTTGCGGAGCACAAGGCCTTCATCCGCAAGGCCGGCTCCGACTTTGGCTGGTGGGTGCGCGCGGTGGGACGTGTCCGGATTGAGGGATTGAGGGAGTAGGGCGCGATCAGGCTGTTTGCTGTTTTGCAGGTGTGAGCCCAGCTGCTGGGGGTTGCCAAGCGAAGAGCACATCGTTATCTGCGAGGCGAGATGCTGCCTCGCAGCGTTCTCTGCCCGCAGCCGCCCCAAGCTGCCCACCTGCATCGCCCTGCCGCTCATCCCTATTGCACCCCCGCCCTCCAAAATCCGCCCGCAGGGACTGGGGGCCCGCCCTGGGGCCCGTCGGCGTGTTTGGGTCGATCTACCTGCTCGCCGCCCCCGCCGCCCCCGAGGCCGGCTCCTACCTCCAGGCTGCCCACATCCGGCAGCTGCACAGGGATGACAAGATCCAGCTCAAGGTCCACGCAGTCGTCTCGAAGCCCGCAACTGGGTCTGATGCGAACGCCCCCGCCCCTGCCGGCACTGCCAAGTTCGTGATCCCAGAGCTCAGCATCGACGTGTCCAAGCAGTTCTCGGGCAGCGAAGACGATTTCAAGGAGGGCGGCGCGTGCCGGCGCGTGGCGAGCGGCGAGGGCGGCTCGAGGGCAGAGTGCAACGTGTTTGTTGAGGTGGGTGAGGGTGGAAGGCGGGCGGGTGGCGGTTGCGGGTGGTTGGGCCGTCACTGTAATCTCGGATCAGCATTGGCATCACAGCGCCATCTCAAACGGCAAGATCTCCACTCTGGGATTGTCTCCCCGCTTAGTCCAAAGCCTCAACACCTGACAATCACGCAATGGCAGCGCATCTGCCGCGATGAAGCATTATAGCCTCAAGTCATCCCCACCGGAACAGCAGCAGCAGCGCCGGCAGCGCCCGCCTGACGCCACCCGACGGCCCTCGCCGACGGCCGCCCCTCCTCTGACATCACCACCACGGCCAACCGCCCCTCTGTCTGCCTGACCCGCAGGTCGACGTGCCTAAGAGCCAGGTGGAGCTGTGGTGGCCGGCCGGGCACGGCCCCCAGAGGCTCTACGATGCCACCGTCACGTGGCAGCCCGCGGGCGGCGCCGCCAGCTGCTCGGATGCTGCTACCCTCGACGCCGACGATCCCGCCGCCCTCGAGTCCAAGGCCGGCGCGTTCGCCGAGGCCGCCGCCGCGGCGCCCGCGCCCGCGCAGCAGTTTGGCTGCTCGGCGGCGAAGCGGCTGGTGGGGTTCAGGACCGTGGAGCTGGTGACGCAGCCGCTGGCGGAGGCCGCTAAGGAGATGGCGCCCGGCGCGCCCGCGCCCACCGGCGGCGACGCGGAGGGTGGGTGTACTTGCCGCAGCGCAGGACAGTGTCTTTTTCTGCAGCGGCTGGGCGCTCCTGTTTGCAGGCTTGGGGAAGCCGGCCCGCGGCGGGTGTTGGAATTCTGGACAGGTGTTTATGCACTCCCAACCCCACAAGATCCTGGCTCCCCAGCTTTGCACTGCACCCTCAACTCCTCTCAAGCTGCGTGCCGGGCGGGTTTGCTCCTGTGCATCCCCCCTTCCCACTGCACTACCCGGCACCCACCACCTGCCCCACCCAGTCTCGCCCCTAAACCCAGCACCAGGGCCCATCCAAGCGCTAATCTCACCAACCTCTACCCTCACCAACACAGCCCGTACACACACACCCCCAC
>NW_014011441.1:0-1932 GCF_000611645.1 Monoraphidium neglectum
GTGTGTATGTGTGTGTGTGTATGTCAGCGTATCGGTGTGTAGGGAATGATGCGGGAAGGGTCGGGTGCAGTGGGGCGGGCTGCGGGTCCGGAGGAGGAGCAGCCCCGGACTCCCCGTCCCCCATCACACGCGCGAGCACACGCCCCCGGCAAACCCCCGCTCCTTTCCTCCCGCTTCCTGAAGCGCACGCACTCCATTACTCATCAGCCGCCAGGGCACGCTTGGCGCCCCACCTGGCCCGCAGGTCCACGAGCAGAGCCTCAGAGTCCCCAACGTTCGCGACCTGCAGGGCCACGCCCCCGCGATCCCGTCCCCCACCGCCGCCGCCGCCGCTGCCGCTGCTGCCGCCAGCCGGCACCGCCTCCAGTATCGCGACCGTCGCGGTACAGCCGTCGTCCGAGGTTAGCGCCGCGTCCGCCTCCAAAAACGCCGCCTCCAGCGCCGCTGCCGCTGCCGCGGCGCCCGACGCGCGGAGCAGCAGCGGCGGCCCCTCCCCGGCGCCGGCGCTGCTGTCCGCGTCGGTGGCGGCGGCGGCAGCAGGTGCGCCGAGCTGCGACCCCGCGCCTGCGCCGGCGCCGCTGGCCGTTTCGGCGGCGGCGGCGGCGGCGGCGGGGGCGCGGCGGAGGTGTGCTATGAGCTGCGGGGGCAGGAGGGCTGCGGCCTGCTCGGCGGCGCCGCGGCCGTGGTGGCCGTCAAATATGCAGAAGAGCGCCGCCTGCGCGCAGGTGTGTGTGTGTGTGTGTGTCTGTGTGTGTGTATCGTGTGCATCGTGCCGTGTGCAAGGGCAAGCTCCCCACCAAACCCCGACCCCACCAGCAGCCTCAAGCGGCCCTGCGCATCTGCTGCAGCGAGGCGGCAGAGGTCGATATGGACACACGGCGCTCGACACACAAACTAGCGGGCCCATGATCGTCCGGGCTCGTGACGCTCTGATGGCAGGCCCGGGTGACGACTTTGGTGACGGCGCCCTGACTGTAACCCCCACCTGGGGGTTTTCCCTGAGGGGCGCCTCCCAGAACACGACGTCCTCCAGCTCCTGCCCCTGCCGCCGGTGGTCCGCCCCCACACGCTGCAGCGCCGCCGCCTCCACCCCGCAGCGGGGAAACCGCAGCTCCTCGGGGGCCGTCGCTGCGGCCGCGGCGCCCGGGGCGGAGGGGGACGGCGCGGCGGCGGGGCCGGCGCCGGCGCCGGAGCAGCTGCTGCTGCCAACGCCAGGACCCGTGTCCAAGGGGTCTGGCAGAGTGATGCCGTGCTGCTGCTGCTGCTGGTGGTGGTGATGATGATTGGTGTGAACGTGGTGTTGCAGGGGTTGCTGCTGCTGCTGCTGCTGCTGGTGCGAGGGCGGCTGCGCCCCCGCCGTGCCCGGCCCGCCGCTCGGCCACCCGCCGGCCCCCATCGGCTGCGGCTGCCGCCGCGGCTCGCCGGCGGCCAGCCACTCCCCGAGAGGGTCGCCGCCGTCCGGCCGCACGCCCGCGGGGCTGCCGGCGGCGGCGGCGGCGACGGTGGGGCTTGCAGTGGCGCCGCGCGACGGCGTGCAGCGCAGGCGGCAGCGAGTGGCGGACCCGAACTCCACGGCGTCGTGGCTGGCCAGGGGGAGGCGCTCCCCCGGCAGGCGCCCTTCGCGCCCGATCGGCTTCCCGTTGAGGTGTGTGCCGTTCAAACTGCCACAGTCCATCTGGGGCGCGGGGGAGGGGGGGTGGGTACACTTCATCGCTTCACAGGTGGAGGGTGCGGGGCGGCGGTGCCGCGAGGGGACTCCGCAGCCGTGCAGCAATGATTCAAACCAGTGAATGGAGCACGAGCTGCAGATAGTGAAACGTAACCCGGAGATCCTCAGCAGTACGCTGCTGTCGGGACGGGATATCTCTAGCGGCCAACCCCTGCTGGACCTCGTGCGGCGCCCGCCTGTGGCGGCCCGCGCGCGCGGGCGCC
>NW_014011441.1:2642-4087 GCF_000611645.1 Monoraphidium neglectum
CCGCCTGTGGCGGCCCGCGCGCGCGGGCGCCGCGGGCCGCGCGGCGGTCGCTCGCGGCCGCGGGGGCGAGGGCCAGGAGGGGTTAAAAGGGGGTTTGAGGGGGCGGGCGCCTCACCAGTGTCCACAGCTGGTCTTCTTGGCTCCACGCCAGCACTGCGTGGCGACTGGATATCTCCGGGTCCGGGATGCATGCGCTGCAGCCCGGGTGGCGACCAATGACGAGCTGCGGTGTGTGTGTGTGTGTGTGTGTGCTTGTGTATGTGTTTTTGTGTGTGTGTGTGTGTGTTTGTGTGTTTGTGTGTGTGTGTGTGTGTGTGCGCGCGCGTGTAGAGTGAGTGAGTGCGTGGAAACTTTGTACATGTGTGTGTATGTGTGTGTGTGCATGTGCATGTGTGCATGAGTCAGGTGTTTGTGTGTTTGGGGGGGGGGCGCAACTGAAATGACGGGCACATGGCTCAGCCGAACAGCCCCAACACGCGCTACCACCACCCCCAGCACCCCCGAACACACACAAACACACACACACACACTCACCTCCAAGCTGTCTCCCCCTGCAGAGAACGCCGCCCCCGCCGCCGGCCCAGTGAGAACAGACAGCTCCAGCACCGGCAGCCCCGCCCCGTCCAACGAGCGCTGCGCGGCCGCGGCCGGGGCCACAGCGCCCCCGCCTCCGGCGGCGCCGGGGTCCCACAGCGAGGCGGCGCCGTCGCCTTCGGGCGCGCGGGCCGCAGTGGCTGCAGGGGGCGAGCCCGCCGCCTTCGGCCGGGGCTGCTGCTGCTGCTGCTGCTGCTGCTGCTGCTGCTGCTGCTGCTGCTGTAGCTGCTGCTGCCGCTGCTGTTGCGCCTGCAACTGCCGAAGCTGCGCAGCAGAGGCGTCAGCGATGATGGCTGCCCCGCCGCCGCCGCCGCCGCCGCTCCCGGTGCCACGGCCGCTCCTGTCCCCGCCGCCCAGGATGTTCGCGCTGCCGCTGCTGGGGAGGGTGCGCTTGTAGGGGTGCTCGTCATGCATCGCACCCCCGAGGCGGCTGGCGGCGAAGAGATGCTGCCATATCTGCTGCTGCTGCTGCTGCTGCTGCTGCTGCTGCTGCTGCGGGCTGCCTGCGGCTGCTGCGGGTCCCGCATCGCCTGCCGGCCCCGCCCCCGCGCGGCCGCCACGTGGCATGCCGTCCGCCGCCGCCGCGGCCGCCAGCAGGGCGGCGCCCCTGCGGGTCGGGTGCAGCGCCCTGGGGGACCCCGCCCTGCCCTTGGCTCGCAGCGTCGGCGAATACGAGCCGCCCACCTCGGCACTCGCACCCGGCGTTCCCCGGGGCGCCCTTACGGCGGCGACAGCTGCCGCGGCGGCAACCGGCGCCGGCGCTGGCGTCGCCTCAGACGGGGTATGCCCGGCTCCGCTCGGGGCGGCGCGGCCGTCAGCAACGCCCAAATCCAAGGTATGGCTCACCCCCT
>NW_014011441.1:4524-11279 GCF_000611645.1 Monoraphidium neglectum
CCGCCGCCGCTGCTGCTTGACAGGCGGCTGTGCGGCGGCCCCGGCCCCGGCCCGCCGCCGCGGCCGCGCGTGTGCGGTCGCTGCGCGGGGCGGCCGGCGGCGCGCGGCGCCGCAGCCGTGCGGGCCTGCGTCTGGCCGCCCGATGGCAGCGTGCTGCTGCGCGCAGGTTCCTCCTCATCCTCCTTCGCCGCCGCTGCCGCCGCAGGCGCGCGCGGCGGGGACGGCGGCGCCGCGCCCGCGCCCTTGCCGTCGCCCGCAGCCGCCTGCGTCGAGCTCACCGCTGCCGCGGGATCACCGCCGCCACCAGAGCCGCCGCCGCCTGGCGCAGGGTCGGCCGCGCCAGCAGGCGGGGCGCCGTCCTCCGGGCGCTCGCTCGGAAGAAACAGAGCGGGCCAGTCGCTGGCCGATACCCGCGCCTGGTGGCCGCCCCCACCGCCGCTCCCGCCGCCGGCGCTGCTGCCGTCACCTGCCGGCGCCGCGGACGGCTCGGCCGCCGCGGCTGGGGGCGGCGGGGTGGCGCAGACGAGGGCGGCAGGCAGCGCCGCCGCCGCCGGATCCAGAGGGGAGGGGGAGCGTGAGGAGTCGCTGTCATTGCCCGCTGCGCCGGCCCCCCCGCAGCCAGGGACCACGACAGCAGCGGCAGCGGCCGCGCCCGGCATTTCGCAGCCCTGCCATCGTGGTGGGGGCTGCGGCTGCGGCGGCGCGGATGGCCCCTCCTGCTCCGTTTGCTGGTGTGGGTGCAGCACAGGTGGCCTTTTGCTAGCCTCCTCCTCCTTTCGTTCTTGCTGCTGTTGCTGCTGTTGCTGCTGCTGCTGCTGTTGGCCGTCGTCGTCATGCGTGTGCTGCTGCTGCTGATTGTTGAGCAGCACAGCATGCTGCTCGCGCTCCCTTGCCTCCATGCAAGGCAGCGCCACCCGAGCATGCCCTACGCCACCGCCCGCCGCGTGTCCACGCTCTGCTGCTGGATCACCTCCTGTACCGCCTCCATGCGTGCACACGGCGCCGCCCGCCTGCCCGCTGCTGACACGTGCGCCGTCAGGCGCCTCGCTCGAGCACGCCTGTTTGTGGGTGTCGTGTTCAGCCTGCGGGCATGCACGGTCGAATGGTGAAAGCGCACCGTTTCTGAGTGACTTGGCTGCATACGTGCGCTGCGCGCAGCGAAGTGGCACGAAAGCGGGTGCGGCACAACAGCCAACAGCGCACTGCGCTGTCCGGGTTGAGCGTTGTAAGCGGGCCCGCTGATCGTGGTGCTGACTCTGTATGCTCACCTGGGCCTTCGATTCAACAGCCGGGCGCCTACGCTGGCCAGAGGGGCGCGCGCGGGTTGCAAGGCGGATTGCCCAGATGACTGAGATCGAGGCAGCCGATACGAAGCTAAAAAGAGCCAGTGGTGCGCATAAGGGAGCCATCGGTGAGCTGCCATCATTGATGGCGCGCCATATCGTAGATCAGGTGCGAGGTGCGAGGTGCGAGGTGCCCCGAAAATACACGAGGAGACTACAAACACATCGCTCGTTATCTGCATACCACAAGCTATATTCGATCGCTGCCATGGGCGGCCCTCACAACGAGGTACTGTACGGTAGTGTGCGATGTCCCAGGACTGCACTGCCGTGACGTGGCAGCAAACAGACCGGCACCAGCGGCGCAGGGTCCATGGCGATTTTGGGCCACTCCGATACAAAGTTTATCTCAAATGTGGTCTACGACATTCAGGTCCTGCAGGTGGGCTTGAGCATGTGCACTGAATGTCCTTTCTAGGTCGGACTTTCCGGATTGGCCTGTGCGCACGCACTAGATTTGATGAAGCATGCAGCCCCCCCCCCCTGCAGTACACACCATCAAGCCACATCTCTACTGCCATCGTGTTAAGGACCACACCCACCATTACACTGGACCTCATGCCAAGCACACACGGCGACAACACGGCATGGCGGGGCGCGTCATCGTCTTGTGCTTTCACCACCGCAGCTCGAGCTGCGGGCATGCCCGTGGGGTTGACGAATGACCGAGCTCCAAAAGTTGGTCCCAACTTGACTAATCAACACAGAACAACAGGCAGCGCAGGGCCCAGCTTAAGGGAAAAGGGAAACTGTGTGGAAGCCTAGCACTACAGGCATGCATTGAACCCCCAGATGGCGCGCCGCAATAGCAGAGCGTTGTCATGGGAGGGTGAAGTAAAGAAAGTAAGGCTAGATCTACGCTGGCACCATCACAAATAAGATAGGAGCAGTCATTTGGGTTTGCATCAGGACTAGCTGATTGCCGTTTGTGCCAGCAACTTGCACTACTCGCGGGGCTGCTCGCCTGGGCGCACCAACTTCCGGCAGCCGCCGCTCAAGGAAGGCCTGCAATTGATCGGTTGCCAAACCACACGTTCCCCGACCGCGGTGCAGCGGCAGGCAAGCCCTGCAGCCACCTTACGCAGCCGTGGGGTGCGGCGCCGCCACAACCTGCCCCTCAAGCCTGGCGTCTGCACCTTGATCCGCAACGGCGGCCTCGTCCGCCGAGGCGCTGTGGCCGTTGGCCGCTGACTTTGCTACCGCAGGTCCCCACGCGCCGCCGTTGCTGGGAGCGTTGGGGCTGGCGGGTGGGGCTGAGGGATGCTGCTGATGTTGTTGCTGCTGCTGCTGCTGCTGCTGCTGCTGCTGCTGCTGCTGCTGCTGCTGCTGCTGCTGCTGCAGCTGCTGCGTGCATGCGGCCGCTGGTGGCGCCTCAACATCATACTCAATCTCATCTAACCCTTCAGCTGCGCTGCCAGGCGCCGCTGCCGCCGGCGCCACCACGAGTTCGGACAGGTCCGCAGCGCTGTGGCCATTGGTGGTGTGTGCGTTTGCGGTGCTGACGAGGCCTTCGACAGCCGCTTCGCCGTCTGCGCCGTTGCCCGTGCCATCGCCCGCGCCGTCGCCCGCCTGTGGGTCGGCCCCGGCCGCCAGCAAGGGCGTCAGCACGCCCGCGCCCGCGCCGCCGCCCGCCGCCCGGGCGAGCTTCGCGTGCGCCTCGTCGCGCCGCGCGGCGCGCGCCGCGCGCTCCCGCTCCTGCTCGCGCCACGCCGCCCACTCCGGGCCCGCGCGCAGCTGGAACGGGTGCTCGAGCGCGCCGGCCTGGTGGTGCATAAACTCCCACTGTGCAGAGTACACGCTCATCGCGAGCGACGCCGTCCGCGCAGCCGTCTCGCCCTCCGCGTCGCGCAGCGCCCAGCGCGAGGAGCGGCGGCGGCGCTGCTCCTGCTCCCGCGCGTACAGCTCCCCCACGGCGTCGTGGACCGACGAGCGGAGGTCCCGCATGATGGCCAGGCGCTGCACCGTTGAGAGCTGGGTTGCGTGATGTTTGTGGGGGCCACGAGGGCCGAGGGGCGACGGGAGAGGTCAGCAAGGGTGTGCAAGGGACAGGGGGGACAGCAGGGGAGAGGAGGGGCGCTGAGGAGGCGTTCAGGGAAGGGGCCGTTGATGCCCTTGAGATTGCCGAGACGCTTGCGACGGGATGTGCACGCGCCCCCGACGCCTCTGCCCGTCCGGGCGCTGTGCAGCCTGCAGCGCTCGGCGCCCGAGACCGGCTGCTGCTGCCACCGTCACTGGCCGCTCGCGCACTTGCCGCGGCTGCCGCCGCCCCTGCTTGCCGGCATTGTTGCTGGTGCTCCCGCTGGTGCGGCCGTTTCTGCGTCTGCGCATGCAGGCGCGGTCGGAGGGCCCCTCCCCCGCACCTTGTCGCTGTGCGGGAGGCAGTCGAAGAAGAATTCAGTGGCCTCGACTAGGGGCATGTCCTCCCCCCGGCAGAAGTTGGTGGACAGAAAGTAGCGAAGCTGCAGCCACGTCTCGCGCACCTGAGGGTGACGGTCCGTGTGGTGTTCCGAGGGGAGCGGAGGTGGTTGTGGGGCGGGCGGGGCTGTGCACTATATGTTCGTGTGTGTGTGTGTGTGTGTGTGTGTGTGTGTGTGCGCGCGTGCATGCGTGTGAAGGCGGAGGTTGAGGCGGAGATGGTTATGGGGCAGACGGCAAGGGCCAAGGTGGGGCGGCCGGAGGGATGGGTGAGCTCAGCTGATGCAAAGGGTGGGGGCCGCAACGGCCTACTTAGTCCATTCGCTCACCGCTTGAGTCAAGGCGCCCCAGGGCGTCTGCAAGCTCGGATCACTGACAGCCTCGCCACTGGCGGCTGCAAGCGCCATGGCTTTGCGACGCTGCTCCCGCCTCCGCTGCTCGTGCTGATGGTGGTCCTGCTGCTTGGGCGCCGGGTGCGACACACGGCTGCAGGCTGGAGTTGGTGCTATATTATGGCCCTGATATGCTGTTATCAACGAATTGAGCTGCTACAAGCGACCTTGTCGCGGCAATCTTGCCAGGCAAGTTGCTGCAATCGTCAGGCTACGTGTGTGCGCCTTGAAGACCATTCCATTGTTTAAAGCAGCATTGTGCCGAGGCGTCGGGCCGATGCGCATCAGCGTGCCCAGCAATGACGAGGATGCTACACACCAGGTCACCCAATGCACAAAGCGGGGTGAACGGGCACAGTGCGCAACGGTGTCGTCGTGGGATACAGAACATGCAATTTTTCATGGAGCACCGTGGCTGCAAAGGCGCGCCGTAACGAGCGGGGCCGCTTTTCGCCGCTGTCATGCTGTGGCCCTCGCCGCCCCCCAAAGCCCGACTTCCCAGCCGTTGACTGCATTCAGCACCTGCACACTGATGACACGCTGTTAGCTGGGATCAGAATTGAGGTCGTCTCAGAATGCGCATGCAGACATGTGTTGGCTTACCCTTCATTTCTGCGCTGTGCGCGTGGGCGACGCCGGCCTCGGGTGCGCGCAGTCAACGGCATTGCAGGGTGCCCCCACCCCAGCAGCGCACCCTCCAGCCCCCTCCCTGTCCCCTTCTTCTTACACTGGGAAAATACCAGCTTTCGGGATCATGTAGGGGCACACGCGATACTGTATGGCTGGCGAGGTCGGTGCTCGTCTTATCCAGGCGGCGCAAACAAATTTGTGTGTGTGTGGGGGGGGGGGAGATGCGTGTGTGTGTGTGTGTGTGTTTGTGTGTGTGTGCTGGTGTGCTCGTGAGTGCTTGCATGTGCATGCGTGTGTGTACGCATGCATGCAAGCGTTCTCATGCACATGCTTGCCATGTGAGCGGCCGTCCTCTAGCCTCCAACGCCTCAACAAGCCCCGCCTCAAGCGGAACCGCGCGGCACTCCGTCAACAGCATTAGTGCTACAGAATGTGGTGGTCCCCAAAAACGCGATCTGACACGGCAAAAACTTCAAGAACCACCTCTCCATCCACATCCAGCATTTGGTTACCACACATGTTGCCATCAGCACAACACGAGCCTGTGGAATGGATGCCTTCGGTTGCACATCCACTGACCTGCATATCCTTCTCTTTCACCATGACCCTTGGGTCCCAGCCCCGCGTGTCATGGAGCTGGTGACGCCGCACCTGGCCGCACGCTGCGCGCTGCGATGCGCACGGTCTGGCCGACGGCACGCCGCTTTGCTGCGTTGCAACCTGAGTGCGTGGGTTGGTCACAGCCACAGCCCTGTGTGCAACACGACTCGTGTTGTTGATTGGCCCCTGGTCCCGGTTCTGGTGCAGGAGCCCATGTCACTGCTGCCGCTGCCGCACACCACCGTAGCATGCCCCCCCCCCACATACACACACCCGCCGAACGTTGAATTGTCTGTGCTCCATCCGCGATGGTCTGTCCCCCCCCCCCGACATGCCAACCCCTTGCCCGACCCACACCCACAGTACGGCCGAAAGGCCGCAGCAACCGTCTATGCTATTACAAGAGCCCGTGCGCGGCCGCCACGCTGGCAGCTGCACTCTCAGCCCGCACGCATGCAGCAACCACGCACGCACACGCCAAGCACCGGCAGAGCGGGCGAGTGGGAGATTTGGCCTGCTTCAGCGTCGCCCCTGAAAAGAACAACCAGTAGCTCAAACATATTAATGGCCCAGCCGCGTGGCCTGCTCTCGCACCAAGACTGGCAGCCCTGGTGCTCCGAAAAACAGCAGCTAACGCGAGTGTCAGGCCACGAGTGCGGCATTCCTACGCCCAGACCCACTGCCGCGTTGCGAAGTGAAAACCCCATTCCCTGGCGCAGCCCCACCCTGCCGCCCCTCGCCCTCGGCCCCGCCGCCTTTTGGCCGCATGTGCCCCAAGCAGGGCCCCCACGTTGCGCCCAACCGCGGGCTGTGGCGCCAGAAAGCCACCAGACGCTGGCCCGCTCAGCGCCGGTAGTCGCGGCCGCCGCCATAGTCGCGCCCGCGCTCGTCGCCCCGCCTGTCGCCGCCGCCGCCACCGCCGCCCCGCGGCCGGTCATAGTCCCTCTCGCGCTCCCGCTCATAACCGCCGCGGCCGCCGCCGCCGCCCGACTCGTAATCCCGGCCGCCGCCGCCGCCGCCGCGCCCGTCGTAGTCCCGGCCGCCGCCGCCACTGCCGTACCCGCCGCCGCCGCCGCCGTAGCCGCCCGGCTCGGCCGAGCTGGGGGCGTGGCTGCCGCCGCCGTGCAGGCGCGCGAGGGCCGCGGCCTCTCGGGCCGCGCGGTCGGCGTCGGTGCGGCGCTTGAGGCGCCCAAACTCGTCGTAGCTGCGGGGGTTGCGTTTGTTGAGGCGCGGCCGGGTGCGGGTGAGTGGCGGGTGCGAGGGAGGGGGCCGCGTGGGAGCGCGGCGCACGCGCCCCCGACCCCGCCCCGCTGCACGCCGCACAGGCGCCGCGTGGGGCTTCAAGGCGAACGTGGCCGTGCGCAGGCGCGGGCGC
>NW_014011440.1:0-10127 GCF_000611645.1 Monoraphidium neglectum
GGGGGGGGCGGGGGGGCGCATTCGCCCATTGCAGAGGGGGCGCAGCGGGTGCGCCACCCACGTGCTCATTGAAGCCGTTGCCAAAGCCGAGGATGCAGCGGCCGGCCAGGATCATCGCTGTGTTGACAGAAAACACCTGTTCACCATGCGTGGCCGGCAGGCCGGCACAGGAGCCCAGGAACGCACACCGGGGCACGCGGATGAGCGCCGAGGAGTACAACAGATAGGTCAAGGGACGGGGGCGGGGCGACCAAGAGCCCCCCACCGCGCGGCTGCCTGTGTTGCGCCGCGGCGGCTGGCGGGCTGGTGCTGGACTGCGAGCGGGCGATCGTTAGGCTGGCGGGGGCTCCAGGCGGCGAGGGCACCAGCCGAGATTGCAAGGTGTGTGCGCTCGGCAGGGTGAGGGGCACGCACCTGAATCATGGCCCCGAGTATGGTGAAGGCAGCGCACAGCTGCAGGGAGCTCTGGGGCCGAGCGGGAGCGCGTGGCGCAGCAGGCGGGCGGTCACGCCGAGGAGAAGTTGAGCACAGCACAGTCTTGGTTGCATCCCAGAAGCTGCCTCGATGGGGTCGAGCGGGAGGGGAGAGCAGCATCAAGGAGCTCAATCGTCTAGCACCCCTGTCGAGTTCTGCCAAACCTGCCGACCTCGCCCCCGCCCCCTGCCCGGTCTTTGCTTGGGGCGAGGCGCCTCACCAGCCGCCCGAGGTGCCTGGACGTGACGCTGCTCGCCGCCGCCCCCAGCAGGTCAAACGGGAAGAATATGGCCGTGTACGTGCTGAGATCCGGGGTGGCGTCTTGGAATAAGAACGGGCGGTCGGCATGGGAGATCGGCGGGGCGGCCTCGGACGGGTGCTCGACAGGGGACAAGGGCAGCGAAAGGGGAGGAGGGGGGGCACACCGCGCCGGCCCGCCTACCGTCAAGCCTCTGCGGCCGGGACATTTTCAAGCAACCCTTACCTGCACCTGCTGCTGCGCCCGTGGCGGCCTGGAGGGTTCCAACCAACTGCCGCCCCCCGCCTCTGGATTGTGAGCCCCCGCCGATGCGGCACGGCCCTGCTGGGCTGATGGGACCTCCGCCGCGGGCCCGCTGCTGCTGTCCGTCCACACAGCTGACATCTGGCGTCTTTCCTGCCGATCTGCGGCACGGCAGCCACCTGCGCAGCTGCCCACGCCCCCGTCGTCACCTCGACTCACATGCGCAGTAGGGCGACGCCGCCTCGCGTTTCGCCAGGTCTGCAGGCGGTTGCAAGGATGGGCGTCAAAGCCTCGGCTTTTGCTGCGCGGCAGGGCGGCGATCGCGGCGACAGCTGCAGGCTCGCGCTTGCTGGCCCGGAAAGCGCGGTGCATTGCTGTTCCCTGGTCTTGGCTGACGCCCGGGCTGACGTTATGACGCGCTCTCATCTCTCACATCATCACAATGCACACAAGGCCACACACTCATGCACACACACAGACAAACACACAGACAAACACACATGCACACGCGTGTGCATGCGCACCGACACGCAAACACGGCAAAGCAGTCTAGCGCCCCCACCTGGGTAGAATTTTGCCAGGAAGGGCTTGAATGCAAACACACCCCCTGCCCGGCGGCGGGCACGTGCACGCAAACAGCGGCCACAACGTCAGCGGGCCGCAGCACCTGCATGTGACGGACTGCAGGCACAGCCCGCCCCTCGGCCGCGCGGTAGGGCGCCCGCCCGCCGCCACGTGAGTCAAAGCGTCAGGCTGCCATGCAACTGATTGCTGCCGAGAGCCCATCAGCCTACCCGTGATCCCCGAGTCGTATCCGCCAATTATATGCTGAAGGGCGCCCAGAAAGCCTGCACGCGCGCGTTGCATGGCGGCCGCAAACGCGGGCACAGACGCAGTGGGGCGGAGTGGTCGCTGCGTCAGCGGACAACTGGTTGATGCGACCGCGCGTCCAGTGAGCAGCATATGCAGGTTCGGCGGCCGGCATGGCTTGTGTGGTGCTACTCGGCGCCTCCCGATCGCAGTACCGTCCTGCTATCGCTGCATACAAGTACCAAGCAGCAGCGATGCAGCATAGCGGCGTCATTGCGCGGCGTCATGCCGCTGAAGCGTCGCACCGCAGAACAGAACGTAGAGCGTGAGCTTGTGCTTGAAACCGAGCTTATCTGCGTCCAACCGCTCTTCTAAAACTAGCGGCGCGCCTTCATCACTCGCCCTTTGCTTCTTGCCGTGCCTACCGGCCCCCATCGTTGCGTCTTTCCCACGGCGTTGTAGGGGACAGCCGGGTGATGTACCACATGGATCTCGAGCGTATGTCGTCCAGGCAGCATGAAGCGGGCGCGGGCGACTGTCCAGGGTGACCGCGAGTGACAACACAGCAGCTGCTGCTCGCTCGCATGGCCGACTGTACAGGTCGCGGGCACAGGGTCACGCGGCAGGACGGTGCAACACAGCCCTCATGCAATTAAGGCGAGTGGCATGCCCCAAAGCCTGAGTGCGCACATTGCCCTTGGTCAGTGCAGCCCACAAAACGGCCTTGCCCTCGAGATTGGGGGTTTGCTAGACGCTGCAGTTTGTTACGGGTTCGCCACCGCCGCTTATCCCCAGCCATGCATATGGACCCATTTGTGATTGCAACCTCCTCATGCGCCGGGCAAGCGGGAGGATACCGCATGCAGCATGTGCCTAATCGATAGCCCATGCAGCGCGCAACCCATTACACGAGCCTCCGCCACCTGAGGCCACAGGCAGCTGCGGTGCCACCTTGCCGGCGGGGTCGCGCGCGGCTGTCAGCTGGCGGGCCGCTGCTTTTCCACCACCGCGATGAACTCCTGCACCTTTTCAGGCGACGCCAGCGTGAACATCGCGTTCTGGATCTGAAAGCAAAAAACGCATGCGCCAAAGGGGGGGGGGGCGGCAGCGGCGACGGAGTCTACAGTCCATACGGGCGTGGCGCTGAATGTTGGTGGGCCCCACGAAGGCCGGCCCCCGCTTCGCCGCGCCGAGCCGCCGACCAATCACATACGGGCGTCGAGCTGCAGCGGCATTGAGTGCCGGCGCCAGGCAGGACGCTGACTTGGTCCCAAGCAGCACCGCCATGCTGCTGGCGCGGCACCGAAGCAAGCAGCAACCGAGGGGACCCGCACCAAACCAGGGGCGTCCCACCCACGGCGCCCCGAACAAGGCGGGCGCCAGGGAAAACGCCAGGCGGCGCGCACCTTGTACTTGGCCTCAGTGGCCGCGTTGGGGTCGCCCTTGTCGCCAGCTGGCGGCAGCTCGTCGTCGCGCACCATGAGCGACCCCGACACGCGCTTCAGGTTTGCGCCCGTCGCGCCAGCGGGCTGCAGCAGGCGCGTGCTGGCGAGGACGGCCGAGTACACCAACTGCTTGCCCTGTCGCAGCCACAACCAGCCAGGGCGTTCCTTGGTCAGTTTGGTGACAATTCAGTCCGATTCAGCACCGGCTGGCCCTGAGCCTGGTTGAACGCAGGCCAGCATGTTGAAGGGGCGGCTGCAAGCCGCGCAAGCAGCTGGGACGGCCACCGCCGCCGCAGCCCGCTCTGCGAGGTCGCGCTGCAAGCGCAACATGGCCGCTCTTGCTGAAAAGACCGCAAAGGGGCCAGCAAAACCAGTTCCCCCCTCCGTAACCACTACCCGCCGCCCCAGCCGGGCCTCCTACCGCGTCCGTCGTGAACATTATGTACGCCTTGTCGCCCCCCGCCTTGAACCGCCGCACGCTCAGCTGCCCGATGCCCCGCGGCTCCCACGCGCCCGCGCCGCCGCCGGCGGGCTTCTCTAGGACCACCAGCTTGCTGTTGGCCTTGAAGAGCACCTCAAAGGTCTCCTCGTCCACCGCCAGCTCGGGTTTGTAGGCCTTGGGGCCACCCTCCTCGTCCTCAGCGCCGCCTGCATCGCCGCCGTCCGCTGGGGCTGTGTGTGGATGTGTGTGTGTGTGTGTGTGTGTGTGTGTGTGTGTGCATGTGTGCATGACATGGCCAGAAGTGAGCAGAAGGCGTTTGGAATTTGATGTCAGGCGCTTTATCCCTGCCCGTTCTCATCTGTAGGTTGCGTAATTGTGCCGTTGCATGCGTGTGCATGTTGGTGTGCGTGCAGACCTCCACAAATTCTTCCAGGGGCTCAATACTGAACGGCACCACTGCCATTTCAAACCGTCTGCCTATCTAATCAGCATGTGCGCGTGCGATCAGCGCCGCCCACAGCACGGGCCCCTCAGCCGCACCTGCCGCCGCGCCGCCGTTCGCCGCAGGTGCCGGGAAACCAAACCCGCCCCCCGCCGCCGGCGCCGGCGACGGCGTGAACCCACCGCCGCCGCCGAAGCTGAACGTTGCCGGCGCCGGCGTGTGCCCGGCTGTGGACTGGGTGCCGCCGCCGAACGTGAAGGCGGGCGGCGTCGACGCGCCCGGCGTCGACCCTGGGGACGCCCCTGCTGCACCGAACCCGAAGAGGCCGCCACTGCCACTACCCCCGCCGCCGCCGCCCCCTGCCGCGGCGGCGCTGCTGCTGCTCGGGGTGCTGCCGAACGCGGCTCCCGCCGCGCCCGCCCCGAACGTGAACGCGCCGCTGCTTGCCGCCGCAGGGGCGGCCCCGAACGTGACGGCGGGTTTGGGTGCCCCTCCGGCGGCGGAGCCGAATGCAAAGCCGCCTCCTGCGCTGCCGCCGTTCCCGGGTGTGCTGCTGCTGGCTCCAGCAAAGCCGAAAGTGGGCGTGCTGCTGCCGGCCTTTTCGCCCGGGGCCTCTGCGACCATGCGGGTAGGGTTGGGAACGTGTGAGGGATTGCGCAGCCCGGACCGGACGCCAGCAGGTTATTGCACCAGCCTGCGACTGCGCCGAACATGGTTGTAAGGCCGCATCGTGGGGCACGTGCTCCTTGCCTTGTGGCTGCAGGACGTCGTCAAATTCCTTGGTCAGCTCGTCTGCATAGCGCACATATGCCCGGGCGCCGTCGCTCCAAAGCTCGCTCCCATGCTCCGATGCCTGTTGCCGGACCCAGCTGAGGGCGTGCGGGAAAGGGGCAGCGGTTTCAAATGCGAGAGAGGCTGTACGCACGCACACTGGAAGCCAGTGACGGCGACGCGCTGCAAGCACAGGCGGAACGCGGCGGTCGGGCGCCTTACAGGCGCACTGGTCACCTTGCATACTGCTTGTTGAGGGACTGGAGGTGCGCAGCAAACTGTGCCGCCCTGTCCGGACCATCCTCTTCATCCGCCTGCAGTACAACCCGATCAAGACGCAATGCAGCACGTTTGTGTCCTGAACTTGCTATTTTGTCCGCGAAGAAGGGCTCTACACCGCCTTCAAGCGCCGCGATCCTCCCTCGATCTGAGGCGCACCTCGCTGGCCTTCCGCTTCATCGCGTTTCTTTTTTACAAAGCTTATCAGCTGCTTGCGTTGGTTTACGAACACTCCAGATCAGGATCCTCACGGTCAGATACCGAAGCTTTTTACATTCACTGCAGCCAGCTAGACGTACTCGGGGTATGATTGCAGGTGCTGAGGGTTTGGCCGTCAGAGGCAGCGGCGCACCATTCCGTAGTCAAGCAGCGTGCACGCCTGGGAACGCGCCCGCGCACTTGCCGCCTGCCGGACAGTCAATCCAGGCCAATACCAGCACAACGGCTGGAACATCTGCGGCCACGCCGCAAGCTCGCGAGCAAAAAACAGGACGGCGCCAAATAACCAGTGCAGCAGGGCAGCCAGCCACACTCCACACCCAACGCCGCACCAAAACCGCCCAGCATGCTCAGGCCAGCCTCTTGCGCAGGTACGCGCGCAGCTGCCGCTTGCGCGAGCACACCGCGATCGTCATCTCGTCGGGGTCGACGCCGTCGTCAGCCATGCGGTCGATAACGTCCAGGGCGCGGTCCGTGTCCTCTGTGCGCACGCACACCTCCAGCAGTGCGTTGAACGAGACTGCAGCGGTGTGCAGGTGCGCCGGCGGAGGTTGTGCGTGCTTGGCCGAGGACTTCTCCGCAGAAATGCAGATCTTTGACTGACATGCGCAGCTTGTGTGACCACATGTCCGCCACGTGTTGTTGATTGCGTTGTCAACCGCAGGTATTGCCCACCCAGCACCGTCATGGCCGGCCGCGCCCATACGCACGGCTCGTCCCCCCTTGTCTGCCCCGATGTGGCACACGCGCTATCAAAGCTCGCCCAGCCTGCACCCCAGCACCCACCGGCCGAGGGCTCCAGGCTGAAGCGCGAGCGCATCCTCGTCAGCATGGCATCTATTTGGTCCCACTGCGGCGGGTTCTTGGCGCCATAGCCCCGCAGCAGCACCGCAAACGTCACCTCGTCGGGCGCCAGGAAGTCACCTGAAGTGACGTGGCGGAGGTGGGCGGGGTGGTGGCAGCGTTGAGGGCCTGTGCTTCCAAAACTGCACATGCGTTGACAGGGCA
Source organism: Monoraphidium neglectum (assembly GCF_000611645.1). NCBI lineage: Eukaryota > Viridiplantae > Chlorophyta > Chlorophyceae > Sphaeropleales > Selenastraceae > Monoraphidium > Monoraphidium neglectum. Next base: position 6,393 of record NW_014011440.1, read on the forward strand.
AGGTCGGTCTGTAAGACCTGATGACCCACACACAGCCCACGCACCGCAGACCGCCGCAATGCCCTCCTAGCAGACTTGCTGCTCCTCGCCAGGCCGCCCTCACCCTCACCCTCACCGGGCAGGAGGCCCCCTCCCCCTGCACCAGCAGCAGGCAGCCCAGCCCCACTTCAACAGCCCCGAGCGTGCACCCCAGCCGCTCCCTCACCGAAAAGCTGCTCAAACACGCTCTCCGCCATCTCCATGTTGCCGCTCTGCGCGCATGCCGCGACCAGCGCGGTCCCCGCCTGCGTGTCGGGCTGCACGCCCAGCCTGGAAAGGCCGGCCAGCTCCTGAATTGCCTCCTTGAGCTTGCGCTGCGCGCCTAGCGCCTTGATGCGGCGCGTGGCCTCCGCCCTGACCTCGCGAATGCGCTCCTCTTCGGAGACCTGGGGGCAGGGGCGGCGGGCGCGGTGAGGGCGGCTCGCTTTCGCAGCGTCGTGCGGGGACAGCGACGGCCGCCTCGCATGGGTTGGGGGTACATGACAAGGCTGCAATGCTATGGCAGAAGACGCGAATTGGGCTTAGTGATACTAAAATTCCGTTCGTGTGCCGCGGCCACAGCGCACCGGCAGTGGGCTGAGGCCTTTGCATGCGGTGGGGCCCCATTCAAATTTGGGGCCCTGGAGTTCACGTCGTGCATGCTCTGTCGCCACCCGTACATCGACCGATTGCAGGGGCGGTGTACACTTTGATACCCACCTGCGATGCCTCAGCCAAGACCGCCAATGGAGTGCGCACCCGGCGGCTGCCTCGACCTGCTGCTGATGTGGGGCGCATGTGCAGCAGAGGCGGCGGCACGCTGCGTGCCGCTGCTGCGAGGCTGCCGCAGGCGCATCGCTGTAGCAGCTGCTGCCGCATCACGTATGAGGACATGGATTCACTAGTTTACGATTGGTATGCTGAGTAGGACAGATAGGCCCCGCTGGCTGATTATTAGTGGCTGTGGAGGCTGTGGTTGGGCGGCGCAAGCCAATGGGCATGAGCGAACAGCTGTAAGTAATACGAATTCGTTGCTTTGGTGCTTCGGAGTGCCTGGGCGGCCCACACGCAAGTCTTGCCAGTGTGTGTCACCCGGTGAGCGAACACACACAAAACGCGGCGGCCCGCTTTCAAAAAGCAAGCGCAGGTGTAGCTTTATTACATATAGCGTCACCTGGGAGCTATAGGGCCTCCCAGATCGCCGATCAGCGCATGCATTGTCGCGGCGGGTCCCTGCCGAGCAGCCCTGCCAGACAGACGTCAAGGGTTCAGCAGGGGGCTATTAATCCTCACATTAACGGCGCGATCGCCTCTGCAGCCCACGACCGCGTTTCGAGAGCAGCAGCCAGCCCGACCCCGACTGCAGCCCAGAGCTCCCACAAGCAAGCAACAGCAGCCATGGGCCTTTTCGGAAGGAAGGCGGCCGCGGCTCCCTCCACAAGCGAGCCCGCCAGGGGCGCCAGCCTCGTCGCCAAGGCAACCACTGTGAGAACTTGCCGCTAGGCCGCCGCTGCCGCGCGCGCTCTGCCCTGTCTCCCGCCCACAATGATGAGCACAAACAAATCGAAAACCGCAGAAGGAGCCCATGACTGAGCAGGAGGTGGAGGACCTGGTGCTTGCGCTGAACAAGATCGAGGTGCGGAGCGCGCCCCAGGCGGCAGGGCAGCATGTTGGCGGCCGCGCAGAGCAGCACAGACCACAATGGGCTTACATATCATGCTGCATTGGGCCTTCAAATCAAGAACCGTACCAGCATGCAACCAACAAGGATCCTGCACCTGCAACGGGGCCAGCAGCCACGCAAGCAGCCACCAGCAATGCGGCGTGGAGTGGAGAGCGGCGCCTGGCGCGCGCTCGCACCCCCTCTCCTTACCCCCTCCCCCCCGAAACAACCATGTAGGCCGTCAAGTTTGGCGAGTTCAAGCTCAAGAGCGGCCTGCTGTCCCCTGTGTATGTCGACCTGCGCGTCATCGTGTCGTACCCCGACGTGCTCGAGAAGGTGCGCGGCAGCAGCACGCGGGCTTTCGCGCAAGGATCGCGTCTGGGTGCAGGTGGTCTGGGCGCCTGTTGCTGCGGCTCGCGGCCGATTCAGGTGCATTGCTGCCGGCGAGCCAGCCCGCTTCCGCGGCCGCCGCACGCAGCGCTGGCCTGGCCTGGCCCCTCAGTTGGTCCCGTGACCTTTCGAGTCCAGTCCCGCGCGGCGCGGCGTGACGACGAGCGCGGCCCCCCGCCCGGCACGCGCCCGCCGGCCCCCAGGTGTCGCGCATGATGTACTCGTGTGTGAAGGGCGTGGCCTTCGACATCATGTGCGGCGTGCCCTACACAGCGCTGCCCATCGCCACATGCATGAGCCTCGGGTTTGACCTGCCGATGGTGATGCGGCGCAAGGAGGTGAAGGATTATGGCACCAAGAAGGTGCGAGTCATGGGGCCGTGCTGATTTGGTTTTGCTGGCGGGCAGCACGTCCGTCGTCTTTTCATTTGGTGATGTGTGGGCCAGGCCTCGACCATGTCCTTTAAGGGCCTCTCTTTGCACCACTTCCTCACTCGCACATGCACGCACGCGCACATACGCACTAACACACACACACACACACACACACACACACACACACACACACACACACGCACGCACGCACGCACGCACGCATGCACACGCATACGTTTTATGCTCATGCCCTCCCGACCAGGCCATCGAGGGGGCGTACAAGTCTGGCCAGCGCTGCCTGGTGGTGGAGGACCTGGTCACCAGCGGGGCCAGCGTGTTGGAGACACTCGAGCCACTGCAGGCGCGCCCCGGCTGCTTTTCCGCGCCCGCGGTTGTGCGGCCACTTATGCGGATTTGGGGGCGCGTGCGTTTCATGGCTTTGTCCCGGGGCGAGGTGCCAGCAAGGTTTTGTGGGTCCATGATCATGCCTGTTATCCTTCCTCTCCCTGGTGTGTGCACTTTTTTTTGCCAACCAAGACGAGCATCCCTCTCCCCACGCCAAGCTTCCCGCCGAACTTCCCGCCGAACCTCCCGGCCCGCAGAAGGAGGGCCTGATCGTTGAGGACGTGGTCGTGCTCATCGACAGGGAACAGGGCGGAGAGGCCCACCTCGCGGCCAACGGCCTGCGCCTGCACGCCGCCTTCAAGCTCAGCGCCATGCTGTCCGTGCTGCTGCGGCACGGGCTGGTCAGCGAGGAGACAGCGGCGCGCGTGAGGGCGTTCATCGCGGAAAACCAGACCGCGCGGCCGGCGGCGGCCGCGGCGGCGCCGGCGGCTGTGGCGGCGCCAGCAGCGGCTCCAGCGAAGCCGAAGCGGTGAGCTGGCGGGCGTTTGTTTGAAAGGGCGGGGCTGCCGCCATGCTGCTGGTTGCCTTTGCCTGGTGGGCTTCCATTGTGTTGGTTGTCCACGGTTGGGCGTGATTGTGGGAAAAGCGGCCTGCCGCCGCCGTTGCGCATGCAGCCGCATGTGCTGCTGCCCACACTCCTGCCTCCGCACCTCGGCGCGCTGACGTCAACCCCTCGCCAACAGCTCTGCGGCCCCTCCCATCCCCATCCCGCTCCCTGTGCTGGCGCCATCAGCCTGACGTACGAGGCGCGCGCGGCGCTGGCCCAAAACCCCATGGGCAAGGCGTGCCTTGAGCTGATGGCGCGCAAGAAGACCAACCTGTCGGTGGCGGCTGATGTGGACACGGCCGAGGAGATGCTCGAGATTGCGGACAAGGTGGGGGGGG
>NW_014011439.1:0-3354 GCF_000611645.1 Monoraphidium neglectum
GCCGAGCACAGCAGAGCTGATCGGCCTGCCCGGCGCTGATCGGCCTGCTGATCGGCCTGCTGATCGGCCTGCCCGGCGGCGCAGACCTGTTCAGCAAAGGACGCGGCACGCCAGGCTGGGCCGCACCTGAGCTGGCCAAGCGCCTCAGCGATGGCCGCGTGCCGACCGCGGCGTGCGACATGTACGGCTGGGCGCTGACGCTGCTGAGCATGCTGCTGGGGGTGGGGAAGGACATCAAGCAGCTGCGGCTGGCGCTGGACGGAAGCACTAAAAAGGGCGGCGGGCCAGCTCACTTGCTGGAGTTCTGGGGCCTCCCAATGGCGATCCGGGCGGTGCTGGCGCAATGCTTGGACTCCGAGCCGACCAAAAGGTGCAGTAGATGGCAGATTCAGCCAGTACTATGACTGCGTCTGCGCAGTGAACCCGTCAGGGGCAGAATTTACATCTTGCACGTGTGCGTTATCAAACCCCTCACATCACCAGTTGCCTTCAATGACAAGCCACGCGGCGCCGCTGCTCCCTGCAGGCCCGCACCCTGGGAGGTGCTGCTGGACCCGGTGTTCTGCTTGGGGCGGGAGCAGAACGTGCTGGACGCAGAGCTGGCAGAGCACTGGTGGCGGGGCAACGAGCGCGCTGCGCTCACCTTTTTTATCACCAGCTGCGTGAGGAGGCTGCGTGGGGCGGACGGCAAGGTGGACGCGCAGGCATGTGAGGACGCGGCAAAGCAGTGCGCGGCAGCCAGCATGGCTGAGCTGCGTGAGCGCGCTGAGGGGCTGCGGAAGGACTGGCAGGGCCCAGACCCTTGACGTGCCTTGCACTCAGCACCTGCAGGCCAGCTCCATTACAAATCGAAAGGTCGTGTTTCTGAGGTCGCAAAGTCCAGGGATTATGAGCAGCAGCGGTTTTTTCATGATCACAAAGGCAACCTCGATATTGCATATCTCGTGCTGGCCAAAGACTTCAAAATCCGCTAATGGCGTAAGTAATCAAGTGCTGGTCACAGTGCGTTGCAGATCTTCACATGGCAGTAGTCGGCAATTCTGGGGCCAGGCTTTGGGGGGGGGGGGTGGCGCCACCAAAGGCGGTGTTGACCCTCTCCTTGGAGGAGACTTCAGCGTGGCCTGGTACATCACCGGCAGACTCACGGGGAGTGGCCCCGAGCACGCTGCATACGCACACGCAGTAGCAGAATAGGAGGTACCTCCCTGCACACCACAGACCCTTGGGTCCCAGGCAGACATGCGCCGTGTTGACAAATTATTTGCGAGCTGTAGCCCCTGTCCCTTTTGCCCAGCCCCCTCCCCCACCAACCTTTACCCCTAAACCGTTGGAGAAGGCAGGGTTCACAGCGTTTTGGGCTGCATCCTGCTGCCTGCCTCACCCGTCCCCCTCCACCACTACCCTGCACCCTGACAAGTCTACGCTTGGCAGCAGGCCCTGCGCTTTTTCTCTTGCTGGTCAATCTGTCTCTTTGCTGTCATGCAGTGTCTGGGGGCGGCGGGCTGGTTGCCCACCTTCTTGCCCGGCGCATGTTCCTTCTTGGACCCAGTAACACGCTCACGTCCCCCTGTTGCTCGTCCAGTGGCCTCTCAGGGCGCCTGCGGTGCTTGCTGCGCTGCCAGCCGCAGGTCAGAGGCAGGCATGCAGATCAATGGAAGGTCGCAATCGTTCTAAAAGGATCACGGTCTGCGAAACTGTACCGCCCGTGGTTATTGTTCTGGTCACGCCGTTCATTCACTTTTGATGACCTCCTGTGCCAAATTGAACAACCAAAATGCTTGGACAAATCGATATGGTACATGCATACGCAGCGCTTGGTCAAAGCTTCAATCTTGAAATCTGCCGTGATGATGGTTGTCAGAGTCAACTTCAGGACTGAATGTTTGGACTTGCAGGCACCCTTGACACACGTGAATCTCCACAAAATTTCTGATACACATGGCTAGGGGGGTGCAAGGTGCTTGAGCCCCCAGATCACACCGAGCCACATGCATTGCTGGGTGACTGTCAGGGGGTGATTTGCGTGTGCCGAGCTTGAGAAAGCACGCACTGCGTATCAACTGCAGTATACTCCCGACCGTCTGCTTTGATCGAGGCGTTCAGCCGAAACTGCAAGCCAGGCCCTTGCTCAAAGCACACAAGTCGTGTTCAATCTTCCAAGCGGATTATCGTGTCATCCCGAACTTGTTCGAGCCTCTCCCCAGGCCAGCTGCTCCCCAACCTGTGCAGCACGCTGTGAGCTCGACCCACCAAACCAACTGATGCGCCAGGGCGACGCTCTAGTTTCTGGCAACAAGCACGCAGTCCGCGGCGCACCAATGCAGTTGCCACTGCAACAGTAGATTCCCACTAGCGCCAGCATGCCCTGCGTACGCCAAGTGGGGGCGGGGGCCGCATCCCCCCAGCTGTCGCCCACAAGCCAGTCGCAGCGAGCAGCGGCTGCTGTCATAGTCTGCTGCCTGGCGCTCTTGGCGCGCACGGCGGCAGCCAACGTGAGCCCAGCCCCAGGCGCTGACATCTGCAAGCTCCCAGGACCCTACCAGCTACGTTCTGGGTCAGTCGGTGCGCCGCCCCCGAGGGCTGCGCCGGGTAGCCCGGGGCAACCGGTTTGCCCGCTGGGCGCCGCCGCGCGCGCGCCGCCCCCAGGCGGCGCAGCTGCAGACGCGGGATCCGCGCGCTTCATCGTGCGCTTCAATGGGTACGAGATGGCGTCCGTCCTCAAGGGGCGCCTGGAGCAGGTGAGTGTGGAGCCTCGTGGGGCGTGGAAGTGGCATGTGAGGGCGAGCGCTGCACCGTGTGACATGGCGGCTTGCCTCTTCGGTTTTGCATGGCAGACCAAAGGCGCCGCAGCGAGCGCCATGTCTGTTTGATGCAAGGCATGCCGCGACGCCTACGACCTTCACCTCACGGCTGCGTTGCCGACCCGACAAACCCCACTCCAGGCGGCGGGCCCACAGCCGGGCTGTGGTCACGCGAGCACCAGCCCTAGCTGCGCCCCCGCCGGCGGCTGGAGCTGGGTGCCGCGCGACAACCGCGCCGCGCAGCACCCCACGGACTTCGCCCTGGTGGAGCTTGGCCCGGGCGCCGCAGCTGTCGACGAGTTTGAATCCGCGCTGCGGCGACAGCTGGGCGCGGCGTTCAGGGACATGCACCCCGACAGGCGGTTTTCGGGGCGCCTCAAAGGGCTGCAGGGCAGCGGAGATGCTGTAAGCGGCGACCAGGGTGGCGGCGGCGGTGGCAGCGGCAGCGGCGGGGGCACAGGTGCAGGGCGGGGTGCCGAACCAGGCCAAAGCAAGCAACCAGATGCTCAGCCGCAGCAGAATCAGCAGCAGAATCAGCAGCAGCAGCAGCAGC
>NW_014011439.1:3619-4691 GCF_000611645.1 Monoraphidium neglectum
GCCCCCGCCCCCGCCCTCGGCCGCCCCCAGCTCAGTCGAGGCTGCGGCCGCGGGCGGCGCCGCCGAGGGCGCCCCTGATTGGGATGACGTGTTGTCTGTCAAGAAGCCCCCGGGCCGCCTCCAGACGAAGCCCACCATAGGCCTCGACCCAAGCGACCCCTCGCACCGAGAAGAGCTCCGGCGCCGCCTGCGCCTGCGCCTGCGGTGGCGGCGCTCGGCGGCGCGGCGGCGGCGCGCGCGGGCGCTGCTGCAAGGGCAGGACGCGGGTCAGGGCGGGGGCGTCGCGGCGATGCTCAGCGCGCCGTCTGTGTGGGAGGAGGGCTTCACTGGGAAGGGCGTCAAGGTGCGGCGGTGTTTTGATGTTTTGTTATATTTGTGTTATGTTTGTATTGCGATTTCGTATTAAATGGGGGTGCGATTGCAGGGGCAGGCGTGCTGCCAGTGTGGGAGGGGGTGCTCTAGTGGCTGTGCTCGTGCTTTCTTCTTGCTTTGCGACCCTGCAGCGGCGGCGCGCTTGGCCCAAAGCATTGAGCAGCGGCACCTGCAATTGGGGGAGGGGGGGCTGGACTTGGGAGACCGCAGCCGAAACAGCCAAAAACCCTGCATCCTTCGGTGCGACGAGTGCTCCCGCGCACCGCGGCGATCCGCGGTCGAAGCCCTTTTTCCTTCCTGCGAAACCACTCCACCCTCGGAACTGCCGCGTCCCGCAACACGCCCGGCGCCCCTGCCAAACCCCTGCACCCCTTCAAACACCCTGCACCTTTTCCCCCCAAACCCTCCCACCACAAACCACAAACCCGAAAACGTCTGCGCCCAACAGGTCGGCGTGTTTGACACAGGCATCAGGGAGGACCACCCCCACGTCCGCCACATCAAGGACCGCACCAACTGGACCCACCAGGACAGCCTCGCAGACGGCCTCGGCCACGGCACCTTTGTCGCCGGCGTCATCGCCGGCTCGGACGCCGCCTGCCTCGGCTTCGCGCCCGACATAGAGCTCCACACGTTCAAGGTGGGTTGGGGGGGAGGGCGATCGCGTCTGCTTTGCCGCAGCATGGGTGTGTCGGGGAAG
>NW_014011439.1:5304-6846 GCF_000611645.1 Monoraphidium neglectum
GGTCACCCATCATTGTACCCTCCCCCTCCCCCTCCCCGCTCACACCGCCACCCACGAACGCGATCATGCCAGCTGTGCATGCCCGTTTGCCCTCCGTCCCCTCAGCTCTTCAAGATCATCTGCTGTTCAAAGTCCCTCACAACCCACTGGGCAGCGTCTTGGTACCTTGGCCCTCAACGCTGACCCCACCCCCACCCTCCTCACTCTCACCCCCTCACCCCCCTTTGGCCAGGTGTTCACTGACGACCAGGTGTCCTACACCAGCTGGTTCCTGGACGCCTTCAACTACGCCATGGAGAGCGGAGTACACGTCATCAACCTCTCAATAGGTGCGCGGGGTTGGGAAGTGTCTTTGTGTGTGTGTGTGTGCTGATATGTGTTTGTGTGTATGCTGTGGGGTTAATTGTTTGTGTTGGCAGGCTGGGCCTGGGACTGGATGGAACGATACTGTAAGGCTGACTGCACGCCTGCGGCCCGCTCCCAGCCAAGCTGGGTAGGCGCACGGCAGTCACCCCACACGAGACCACTCCTCATCTGGCATCCCGACCTCGCGTCCCTTCCGTGAAGAACTTCTCACCTGCCCCTTTGTCATGTAATCAGGCGGCCCCGATTACCTGGACGCCCCTTTCGTGGACAAGGTCCAGGAGGTCACCGCGTCAGGCATACTCATGGTGAGTCATGACCACGTTGCGCGCGGCTCGATTGTGGAGCGCACCGAGCGCTGGGGCGAGCTGCCCTTTTGCTTTTTCGTAGTTGCTGCGGGCTGAGCACGCGGCAACGCTGAATGCCAACGTGTGGCGGCCGGCCACCACCCACAACCGATCTGGCCCGCTGCTTCGTCCCGCTGCTCGTCACTTCTGCCCGCGCCTTCCGCTGCACCCGCCAGGTCAGCGCCATCGGCAACGACGGGCCCCTGTGGGGCACCCTCAACAACCCCGCGGACAACGCTGACGTCATCGGGGTGGGGGGCGTCGACAACGGCGGGGAGATTGCGTCCTTCTCCTCCCGGGGGATGACGACGCACGAGCTGCCCGTCAGCACGGGTGAGGGCACGATGTCGCGGCCGGCAAAGCTTAGGATGGGATGTGAGGGTTTGCTCCCGCCGCAAGGCCTTTGCTGGCTTGTGTTGGATCGGGCTTGGCTGCTTGCACACCATGCGCTGGTCCCAGTCGTGCATGTGCGAGGTCAGCAGCGCCAGCCTGCCCTCCCGCCGCGCAGCCGCCCAGCTGCCTGGGCTGCCCCGCTGCTCGCCTGCCAAGCCGTCTCAATCACGCCCCCAAGCAGCAGCTGTCCGGCGCCCGGTCTGCCGCCCGCACTGCCCATCCCCAGTTTCCCCCATCTCGAAACCCGCTTCCCAATCCAGGGCGCGTCAAGCCCGACGTGATGGCGTACGCGAAGGATGTGTCAGGCAGCAGGATCCAGGTGCGCCCTGGGGCCAGGCGCCGCGCCGCGCCCCCGACCGCCGCGCGAGCAGGCGGGCGCTGCCTACGCACGCTCCCTGCCCTGAAACCTGGTGGACCATGGGAATGTGCATAGCTGCAC
>NW_014011439.1:7690-11850 GCF_000611645.1 Monoraphidium neglectum
CCCCAAGGGCGGCTGCCGCCAGCTCAGCGGCACTAGCGTCGCCTCCCCCGTCGTTGCCGGCGTCGTGGCCCTCCTCGCCTCCACGGTCCCCGAGGCGACCCGCTGGTCCGTCCTCAACCCGGCCAGCATGAAACAAGCCTTAATCGAGGGCGCCGCGCGGCTGCGCGGCCGCGGACTGTACGAGCAGGGCGCCGGCCGGGTGGACATGATCGCGGCCAAGGGGATTCTGGATGATTACAGTCCGCGCGCGTCGCTGTTCCCCGCGAAGCTGAACTTCACGGACTGCCCCTACATGTGGCCGCACTGCGAGCAGCCGCTCTACGCGTTCCGCATGCCGCTCGCGTTCAACGCGACCGTGCTGAACGGCCTCGGCGCTTCAGGGCGCTTCGCGCGGGCCCCGCGGTTCGAGGCGGCCAACGAGGCGGGGCAGCTGCTGGAGGTGTCCTTTACTCATGCGGAGGTCCTCTGGCCGTGGTCGGGGTGGCTCGGGATTTTTGTAGAGGTGGGTAGGACGGCCGGGGCGCCCAGGGGGGGGGCTGCTGGGGGGATTTTTCACCACCCGTGTGCGGTGTCAGCTGGGAGGGGTGACGGCTGGGCTTTCAGCTGCCGGGTGTGGGGGGGGGGGTTACCGGCGACTTGGGCGGGTGCAAGTGCGCGCGAGGCGACAGACTTGTGAGGAGCCACGCACGCAGCTGCGGCGGGCCGCTTGAAAGTCGCGCCGCCGCCGCCGCCGTGCTCGCCGACTCCCCCCCCCCTGCTGATGGACTGATGTTTCATGTGTTGCACCCCCCCCCCCCAAGGTGTCCCCTGTTGCCTGGAACTTCAGCGGCGTGGCGGAGGGGGAGGTCATCTTCACCATCGAGTCACCGCCACCTTGGGGCTCCGACGCCCCGCGCCGCTCCACGGTGCGACGGCGCCGCCGCACGCCGCCGCCGCCGCCGCTGTGCGACGGGGCGCTGCCGCCGTTGGGCACTGCAAAGAGCGGCAACACGCCTGGGTCCCGTGCCCGAGCGGCCGCCTGCTCCCCGCCTCTAGGCAGAGACTTGCGCCTGCCCTGCCTGCATCGCCCTCGCCAGCGTCGCACCCAGCGTCTCTCCGACTTCTTTTGGAGTCTACTATCGTTCACATCATGCAGGCAGCAACCACAGCTCGACTCTGCCATGCGGCGGCGGACTTTCTGCGAGGCAGATCACGGCGGCCGGGCTGATCCCTGAAATTCCCCTGCTCGAAACCCTCGGACCCCCCTCAGGTGCGCGTGCCCCTGACGGCGCACATCGCGCCCACGCCGCCCAAGGCGCGCCGCGTGCTGTGGGACCAGATCCACTCCGTGAGGTACCCTCCTGGCTACATCCCCCGCGACAACCTCGACATCAAGGTGGGGGCCTTGGGGCGCGCCGGCGGGGCCAGCGCGCTCGGCGCACGGCGGAGCGGGGTGTGGGGTGTGAGGTATGGAGTGAGGGGCGGTCCCACCCGCGGCTGAGCCGGCCGCGTGCCACTCGTCCAGGGCATACGATTTTCGCGGCTGCTTTGATGGAACGCTGTGGTTGATCCATTCGAAACGTCGGGCATGGGTGCAACTGTGAAGGCCACTGACAGTGATCCACCCGGCCGTCCCTGGCCGCACAGCCCAGCCCCCGCATTTGACAACCCAACCGCGCCGCTGCTCTCTAAACACGGCCCGCCGTTCCGCGGCTCCGCCGCGGCCGGCCGCAGTCCGACATCCTGGACTGGCACGGGGACCACCCCTACACCAACTACTACGACATGTACACCGCCCTCATAAAAAAGGGTGAGGGAAGGAACCACATTGGTAGAGTTCACCCTGCTGACGCGCGTAGTTGTGCAAGAAGCCAGGCGCCCCCCCTTTATTCAGCGTGTTCGGCGATCGTCGAGCAGCAGTGAGGCTCGGGCGCGGCTACAGCGTCGTGACCAGCACCCACACCCACACCCTCCCTCTCACCGACATTCCCCACCACCACCACCGCCGCCACCCCCCAGGATACTATCTTGAGATTCTTTCGAGCCCCGTGACATGCGTTGACCTCCGCAACTACGGGTGAGGGCGGGGCGGAGGGCGTAGAGCGGCGGAGGGGTGCAGGGGGTGCGACGCGCGCATCGGCTTCCTGAGTGTTCGTGTTTTTTTCTGGGTGGGTGGGGGAAGGTTGGAAAGAGGGGGCTTGGCGACCCTGGGCTGAAAGCTTTGGGTCTGGGGCACGACGCCGCTCAACCCTGGTTTCGGGCCCGCCCCCCAGGGAAGACTTTGGCACGCGCCTGCAAGACGCCGCTGCACCTCCCCATCCCACTCCGCCGCCCCTCCCTACCAAACGCGGCGGCGCCCCTCCTTTGACGGCCGCCCTCCCCTCTTCGCCACCCCCAAAAAAACAATCATCGCACCCAAAGGTCCTACCTGGTGGTCGACTCAGAGGACGAGTGGTACCCCCAGGAGGTGGCCGCAGTGGAGGCGGCCGTCAAGCAACACGGCCTGCAGCTCATCGTCTTTGCAGAGTGGTGCGTGGCCGGTGGGGACCACTGTGTCAAGGGGGCGGGCAAGGGGGGTGAAGGGTGGCAGCTTGTTTGGGCGGCGGGCGGGGCGTGAGGGTGGCAGCGTGTCTGCGAGGGAGGGACGTTCTTTTGGCCACAACTGGCCTTGGAGGGCCCCCTCGCGGGTCACGGATCATCTCAGGGCACCAGAAAGCGCCAGACACAGGGAACGCCCCGCCCAGCGGGGGCCGTCTGCTTAGCATGCCTGCCTGGCGTGCCACACACCTTACAGACGCACGCATGCTGGCCGGATTTGCACAGCGAATCCTCACAGCAAGACCCGTCTTTGTAACCACCACCACTGCACCCGCAACCTCCGACCGGCAGGTACCACGCCGACTCTTTGACTGCCATGAAATTTTTCGACGATAACACGCGCTCCTGGTGGACCCCCGCCACCGGCGGCGCCAACGTGCCCGCCTTGAATGAGCTGCTGGCGCCGCACGGGGTGGCGCTGGGGGACGCCATCGTGCAGGGCAGCCTGCGGGTCGCGGGCATGGACGTACCGGTGCGCTGCGTGGGGGCGAGGAGGCTGGCCGCTGCTTGTCTGGGGGCAGGCCGGCCTCCGCTTGTTGGCGCAGCCGGGCGCTGCTTGGTGGTTGAGTAGACGCTCCATTGCAGGCGGAGCCCTGGCTGACGAGGACATATTGCGGTCGCAGGGCCTCAGTGCTACCACACACACACACACACACACACACACACACACACACCTCTACTCCAGGTGTCCTACGGTACGTCGATCTGGAAGTTCCCCGCCGGCGGCGCCGTCCACGCCGCCTCCCTCAGCGACTTCGCCTCAAAGGGCGGCGCCAAGGATCCCAGTGACAGCGGCGCCAGGAAGGACGCGCCCAGGGCGGAACACGCGGTGCTGGGCAGGGCGCGCAGCGGCGCGGGCGGCGTGGCGGTGTTTGGGGACTCAAACTGCCTCGACCACAGCCACAGGGTGAGGGCGGGGGAGGGGTCAAATGTGGATGTGTGTGTGTGTGTTTGTGTGTGTGTGTGTGTGTGACAGGGGGTGGTCACATGAGGCATCGGGTCAGTTTTGGCTGGGGTCAGGTAGAGTCTGTCTTGCTGGCTCTAGTGGCATGGGTTTTGGAGATGGCGCTCCGCGCGCGTCAGTGTGTGGGGAGAGGGTGCGGCCTCCTTGGGCCCTCCTGCACATGCGCCGCGCCGCCTGCCTCAGCCTGCGGCGCTGTGGAGGGCGTAGAAAACCCTCATCGACACGCGCTCCTTCATTGCAAACCCAACACAAACATGCACACACAACACACAAACACACACACCACAACAACACACACACACACCCCAAAACACACACACACACGCGCGCACCCTCCCGCCCCCCAGGTCTCCCAATGCACCGACCTCCTGACCATGCTTCTGGACGAGCTCGCCGGCGGCCAGGACCGCGGCCTCTTCGCAGCCGCCACAACGCTGGCCCAGCCCTATGTAGCCTCCCACTTCTCAGCCCCGCCCGCGCGCCGCGCCGACGTGAACTTCACGCAGTTCTCCTGGGTGCTGTCGCACCCAATGGAGTGCTACGCCAACGCGCCGCGCGCCGGCCGCGGCTGCGGCGGCGCGGCGGCCGGCGGCGGCGGCGCCAACGCGACGGGCGCGGC
>NW_014011438.1:1274-4371 GCF_000611645.1 Monoraphidium neglectum
CTGTAGGACCGGAGTAATGATTAAGAGGGACAGTCGGGGGCATTCGTATTTCATTGTCAGAGGTGAAATTCTTGGATTTATGAAAGACGAACTACTGCGAAAGCATTTGCCAAGGATGTTTTCATTAATCAAGAACGAAAGTTGGGGGCTCGAAGACGATTAGATACCGTCGTAGTCTCAACCATAAACGATGCCGACTAGGGATTGGAGGATGTTCTTTTGATGACTTCTCCAGCACCTTATGAGAAATCAAAGTTTTTGGGTTCCGGGGGGAGTATGGTCGCAAGGCTGAAACTTAAAGGAATTGACGGAAGGGCACCACCAGGCGTNAAGTATAAGCTCTAGCGCAAGTGGGTGAGAAATCACCTGCTATACACTGTCAAATTGCGGGAAAATCCTAAAGCTCTGCATACCAAACTGCTGACTGAAAAGTCACAGTGGCCGGGTTAATGACCTAGGGTAAGGTAAAAACTGCAGAGATGCAACAATGGACTATCCGCAGCCAAATCCTACAGGATCCCACCAACTCTGGTGAGATTTCATGGATGCAGTTCACAGACTAAATGGCAGTGGGCAGCTTTTGCTGCTTAAGATATAGTCGGTCCCTATCGAGAGATAGTCAATAGGAGGATTTAAGCGAATGCTTATTGAGAGCCTATTGGGCACCACAATGAATACTGCTTTGTGCAAGCAAGAGCAGGGCTGAACTTGTTTGGCCTTTGTGGTGCGGAGTAAACGNGGAGCCTGCGGCTTAATTTGACTCAACACGGGAAAACTTACCAGGTCCAGACATAGTGAGGATTGACAGATTGAGAGCTCTTTCTTGATTCTATGGGTGGTGGTGCATGGCCGTTCTTAGTTGGTGGGTTGCCTTGTCAGGTTGATTCCGGTAACGAACGAGACCTCAGCTTACTAAATAGTCACGTTCGCTTCTTGCGGATGGCCGACTTCTTAGAGGGACTATTGATGTTTAATCAATGGAAGTATGAGGCAATAACAGGTCTGTGATGCCCTTAGATGTTCTGGGCCGCACGCGCGCTACACTGACGCATTCAACAAGCCTATCCTTGACCGAGAGGTCTGGGTAATCTTTGAAACTGCGTCGTGATGGGGATAGATTATTGCAATTATTAGTCTTCAACGAGGAATGCCTAGTAGGCGCCAGTCATCAGCTGGCGCCGATTACGTCCCTGCCCTTTGTACACACCGCCCGTCGCTCCTACCGATTGGGTGTGCTGGTGAAGTGTTCGGATTGGCAGAGCGGGTGGCAACACTTGCTTTTGCCGAGAAGNCTCATTAAACCCTCCCACCTAGAGGAAGGAGAAGTCGTAACAAGGTTTCCGTTGACTCACTAGCGGATGTCATATTCTAAAAAGGTATGGCAAGTAGGATTCAGCTAATCCTGCAAGACTATCAAATTGCCGGAAAGTCCTGTTTGAAGTCATTGGTACCGCTTGCTAAGTGAAAGCCTAGCCAAGCACCATAGGGAAACCTGTGGGTATGGTAACAATCCAATGAGTAGGGATAATCGGCAGCCAAGTCCTAAAGGCAATGTATGTTGCCAATGGATGCAGTTCACAGACTAAATGGTAGTCGGGGTGCATGCCCTTAAGATATAGTCGGGCCCTATCGAGAGATAGCCTTTGAGAGGATCCCACACACGTGGGGGAGAGCTCATTGGAAGTTGGAGTAATACTTTGTAGTGCAAGCTATGAAGGGGTTGAAAATGAACCCTGCCAACTTGGACCAANCCGTAGGTGAACCTGCGGAAGGATCATTGAATTATCAAAACCACACTGTGAACCTGTTTGTCCCACGCTTTTGTGCAGCGCGGTGCCCTGCGCTGGCGGGCCCTGGGATTGTCTCCTCACGGGGACTTCTTGGGGTTATCTGCGCAATTGCGTGTTTTCCCACACACCCAGTGTAACCACTGAGTTGTGCCAAGAAATTGGCGCAGCCAAACCAAACCCTGAAGGAAAGATTGCCATACTCTGGCGGTCACAAACGAAAACAACTCTCAACAACGGATATCTTGGCTCTCGCAACGATGAAGAACGCAGCGAAATGCGATACGTAGTGTGAATTGCAGAATTCCGTGAACCATCGAATCTTTGAACGCATATTGCGCTCAAGCCTTCGGGCAAGAGCATGTCTGCCTCAGCGTCGGTTTACACCCTCACACCCCTATCATATTTGTGGTAGCGCCAAACCTACACGGTTTGCGGGCGTGGATATGACCTCCTCAATCAGCCTTGCTGCCGATTGGGTTGGTTGAAGTTGAGAGGCTTGAACAAGGACCCGGAATGGGCATCAACTGGATAGGTAGTGCCGGCCATTCGGTCGTCTACACGAAGTTGTTGCTTGTGGACCTTGTTGGGGGCCAGCAGGAATCACGCATCGCGTGACCTAAACCTTCGACCTGAGCTCAGGCAAGATTACCCGCTGAACTTAAGCATATCATTAAGCGGAGGAAAAGAAACTAACCAGGATGCGCTTAGTAACGGCGAGCGAACCGCGCAAAGCCCAACTTGAAAATCTCCCTTTGGAGAATTGTAGTCTATAGAAGCGTCCTCTGCAGCAGACGAAGCTCAAATCTTCTGGAAAGGAGTGTCAGAGAGGGTGAGAACCCCGTCGGCTTTTGTCTTTGCTGCTCCACGAGGTGCTTTCAAAGAGTCGTGTTGCTTGGGAATGCAGCACTAATTGGGTGGTAAATCCCATCTAAGGCTAAATACTGGCGAGAGACCGATAGCGAACAAGTACCGTGAGGGAAAGATGAAAAGAACTTTGAAAAGAGAGTTAAAAAGTGCTTGAAATTGTTGAGGGGGAAGCGTTTGAATGCTATGGGTGCGCCTAGGCTTATGGGTCTCTAACGAGCCTCTGTATGTGCTAGGTGCTGGTCAGCATGGGTTAGGCCCGCAGGATAAACGCCGGGGTTGTTACTCGGTCTATACTGCAGGCCTGACCAAGGTGTGAAGAGCGCCCTTGTCCCTCGGGAACTGCGTTCTCAAGATGCTGGCAGAAAGTATTCAACCGACCCGTCTTGAAACACGGACCAAGGAGTCTAACATGTATGCGAGCTGGTGGGTGGAAAACCCAT
>NW_014011438.1:4392-4920 GCF_000611645.1 Monoraphidium neglectum
AAAAAAAAAAAGGAAACTCTGGTGGAGGCTCGTAGATGTGCTGACGTGCAAATCGCTTTTCGGACTTGGGTATAGGGGCGAAAGACTAATCGAACCATCAACAATTAGGTGGTTAAGAGTCACAGGAAAAGCTGTGGCTAGTGGACTTGTAAAAGTCTGCAAGACTGTCAAATTGCCGGGACATCCTGTTGATGCCAAAGGTACCGCTACCAAACTGAAAAGTTTGGTGGCACTGTAGTGAAAACTGCAGGTGTGGTAACAATCCATTGGTGAGGGACAATCGGCAGCCAAGCGCTTCGGGTTTTTCGGCCCATGCGTGCAGTTCACAGACTAGATGGCAGTCGGCTGATCAACAAATTAATAGTTGGTCGGCTTAAGATATAGTCGGCTCCCACAGTGATGTGGCTGGCAAGAGGATCCCTGCTTAATAGGTGGGGGGAGAGCTTGTCAGGGGTGATGCAATACTTGGGACTGTAATGGCACCAAGGGCGCGCGCAACTTGCGGCGAGCCTGTCACCCGAATAAGCG
>NW_014011438.1:5143-5545 GCF_000611645.1 Monoraphidium neglectum
CTAGTAGCTGGTTCCCTCCGAAGTTTCCCCCAGGATAGCTGGAGCTTGTATCAGTAGCGTCAGGTAAAGCAATGATTAGAGGTTCGGGGGATGAAACATCCTTCACCTATTCTCAAACTTTAAATAGGCGCGACGGCCGGGTTGCTTGATTGAACCCGTGTCATTCTATGAGAGCTCCAAGTGGGCCATTTTTGGTAAGCAGAACTGGCGATGCGGGATGAACCGATAGTCGAGTTAAGGTGCCCAACTACACGCTAACCTAGAACCCACAAAGGGTGTTGATTGATATAGACAGCAGGACGGTGGTCATGGAAGTCGAAATCCGCTAAGGAGTGTGTAACAACTCACCTGCCGAATCAATTAGCCCCGAAAATGGATGGCGCTGAAGCGTGTGACCTATAC
>NW_014011438.1:10388-10823 GCF_000611645.1 Monoraphidium neglectum
ATCCAACCCAAGGCTTCAAAGGCTGAGGTTGCAATCTGTCGTCGTCTTTTAAACACGATGCTCGCCTTCTCTTTTCTTTGTGTTTGCCTGTGCCTATGCCTCTGCCTGTTGTCTTTGCCCCTGCCCCTGCCTCTGCCTTTGCCTTTGCCTCTGCCTTTGTCTTTGCCTTTGCCTCTGCCTCTGTCTTTGTCTTTGCCTCTGCCTTTGCCTTTGCCTCTGCCGCTGTCTTTGCTTTTGCTTTTGTCTTTGCCTTTACCTTTGCCTTTGCCTTAGGCCTCTCCAAGGCACAGTCGTGCCGCGGGTGTGGCAGCTGACAACGCAGTATCCGCGCCCCCGCCCCCCCCGTTGGCGCCCTAACGCCGCCTTTGCTTTGCTTTGTTACACTCGTCTAGGCCAGCTAGACTCCTCCCGCCACTGTGACCAACCGGTGTGATG
>NW_014011438.1:10913-11887 GCF_000611645.1 Monoraphidium neglectum
GGGGTTGACCAAGTAACTGGGGGAATAACGGGGCTGAAGGGAGGGGTGCCATTCTGGTTGTGAGAGGTGCTTGACAGGAGGAGCAGTGCAAGCGATTTTATTTGGGGAGTGGGGGATGCTGTTGAGTTTGGTCGTGGGGGCAAGAGGTTGCAAGCGCAACGGCAAGTGGGTGGACCTGGCGCGGGGTGCACGTGATCCTTTTGGCGAGTCGTGATCGATGCTTTAGTTGGGAAACCAGGTATGCGCATGCCCTGTATCCAGTGCAAATTTGGGAAGGCTCTGTGATGGAAGCGCACAGTTGGGGCCAAACGAGGTGGGGACGCTGCAGGTGATGATGATTTGTTACGTACCGCGTCTGCAGCTGCAAGACTCATCGGGAGACGGCCGCTGCGACGGCCCCACGGCCCATCGCCTCCGTCTCCAAAAGTGGGCAGGGCAAGCAAGCAGGCAAGCGCTCCACCCACGCAGCACAGCGAGCACCCACACCCACACAAACGCCAGTAACATCCCCCACGCCGAAACCGGCCGGCGGTGCAGCAAGACACAACACGCGCGAGACATAGGCCCCACGAGGGGACTGGAACAAGAGGTGTGCAAGCGAATGGAGGGTCGCCCCCCCCTCCCTGGGTGCAACCCGAGGGCCAAGTGCAGGTGAAGCCGCAGCCAAAACAGCCCAATTGCCCTTTATTACAACAAAAAGTGTGACTACCGACAGCAACAGGCTGACTCGCCATAGCTCAGTGGTCAGAGCGCAACATTGAATGGTCTAATCCATCCAAATGCCTTGAGGTCCCTGGTTCGAACCGAGGTGGTGAGTTGTGATTTTTGTTGTGGTGTGAACTGCTGGTCACATGACTGCCTGGAGCAACACACAGCCTGGCCAAACACTCTGCTTCACCAAATACCCAACCATCCAACAGAGGTACAAGCCGTCCGCCTCACACAGACTGGCATTAATCCCGCCGACCCCCTCC
>NW_014011437.1:0-10122 GCF_000611645.1 Monoraphidium neglectum
CCCGCGGTCGCCTCGCTCGCCGCCTCGCCCGCGGCCGCGGACAGCGCCGCGCCGTTGTCGGCCGCGCCAAGCAGCGCCGCGCACGCGGACGCCGCGGCGGAGACGAGTGGCTGGGTGCCGCAGGCCATGAGGGCGGTCAGCTCCTCCAGGCGGCCCAACAGGCCGGCCTCGAGCTGCTCTGACAGCTGCCGGCTGCACACCCGCTGTTGCGCCCCCGAAACTGGAAGCGCCCCGTCGCCCCCGCTGGCGGCGGAAACAGAACCTGGAAGCAGCGAAGCAACCGCGCTCAGCTGCTGCCCGAGCGGCGCCGCGTCGGCGACGCCCGGCGTGCCCGCGCCAGCCAGCAAGCAGCCAAGGTACTCATGCAGCAGGCTGGGCGCGCGGCTGCCTGCCTCCCCGCCTTCCGGCTTGGCAGCCGCCTCTGGGACTTCCGCCAGGAAGGCGAGCCACGCGTGGAAGCTTCCGGCCGTCAGGCCCGAAAGGTCCGGCGCCGCACCGCTGGGGGCAACCGGCACCTGCAGCAACACCGACGCATGCTCTTGGACGAGGCTGCGGGCGGCCGCTGCGGCGTCGGGCGCCGCAGCTGCGACGCCGGGCAAGGGCAGCAAATGGATCAGCAGATGCACTGCAGGCACTGCAAGCGACGCGTCTGCAGTGGCAGCCGCCAGGAGCACCTCAGGCAGGCGCGCGCCGACGCCGGGCGTTGCGGCGAGGGCGACCGCCCTGCGCGAGGGCGCGTCAGTGCGCAGCGCCAGCAGCGCCAGCAGGTCGAGCGGCGCCGCGGCGGAGTCCTTGCAAGCGGCTTCGCCAGGCGCCAGTGAGAGCGCGGCTGCCAGGGCGCCCAGGGCGTCACAGGCTGATGCGTGCACCGCGTCAGAGCCCTCCTGCTGGACAGCATCCAGCCACGCGCCGCGCGCCGCGGGCGCGGCTGCATATGCCGCGCGCAGCAGCGCGAGCGCCTCGGCTTGCACCTGAACCTGACTGGCGGCAGCGTCGTCGCCGCCGCTGACGCCAGGGTTGGTGATGCCGGCGCCGGCGATGGACAGCAGGGCGCTAAGAGCCGCCGCGCCTGAGCTGGCATTCGCTGCGAACAGCGCTGCGAGCTGGCAGCTGGCGGCATGAACCTCGCTGGTGCAGCTGCCACCATCCGGCCCTCCTGCCTCCGCGCCCGCCGCTGCGAGCCTGACGCCGACTAGCCACCCCATGACGCTGCGCGCATGCCCCAGCCGCGGCAGCAGATGTGGGTGGCGCTCAAGGCAGACTGTCGAGAGCCGCAGCACCAAGGCAGCCTGCGCAGGAGGCAGCCGCTGCAGGCCGCCGCCGTTGCCGACGTCGAGCGCCCCGGCAAGGCTGTCAATCCAGGCTCCAGCTGCCGCCGCATCCATCTTTGCCCACGCGGCAGGCAGCTGCTGGCGCCACGCCACGAGCAGCTGCTCCGGCAGCGGCGCCAGTAGCGGCGCGCTTGCTGCGCAGAGTAGCTGCGGCGCGGCGCCGCGGCCGTCGCCCTGAGCCAACTCAACGACACAGGCCAACAGGCAGCTGGCAAGCCCCTCGTGCTCCTGGCGCACTGCGAGCGACAGGAGCTGGTGCACGCATGCAGCAGCCTGCAGCCCCGCGGCCGCCGCGACGTTGGCGCCGCTGCTTGCGCCAGGGCTGAGAGTTACGCCCAGCGTTTCCATAAGATGATCAACCTGCAGGCGCCGCTGGCCTGCGTCAGACTCCAGCAGCACGCGCTCAAGGATTCGGCCGACGAGCCAGTCCCGTGCAGCAGCAGACGCAGCGGCCTCGCTGGGCGCTATGCTGCGCGCAAGGTCTGACCACTCCACCACCCACTGCGCCTTGCCCTTGTGGCTGACTGTGCGCAGCGCGGCCGGCGGCCCCGTGGCCAGGGCGGCCCACAGCGGCGAGAGGCGCGCGATTGCAAACGCGTCCGGCGCCACGGCCTGAAGGGTGCCTAGGAGGCGCAGTGCCGCGTCCACATGCACCGCAGGCTGCCGCGCCACGCGCCCGGCCGCGACCTCCGCCAGCCGCGCTACGCCGTCGGCGGGCGACTCAGCTTGGCTGAGGAGGCGCGGCGGCTGCGGCAGTGGGGCCGCCGGCGCGCCTCCGACGGCGCCGGCGGCGCGCGCCTGCAGCCAGGAGGCCCAGGCGGCGTCGTCAGGCAGGCTGTAGCGCTGCAGCCGCAGCACCACGTCCATCGCGCCGCGCCGCAGGAGCTCGTGCTTGTCGTCCTCGTCCTGGTGGTGAGCCGCCGCCTCAGGGCTGCTGCGGCTGTTCGCGCCGCTGCCCCCAGCTGCGCCGCCGCCACCGGCGCCGCTGCCACGGCTGAGGGCGTGCAGGTCTAAGGCCGCCTCCAGCAGCGCGAGCGCCGCCAGCTGCAGCCCCGTAAACTGCTGGCGCAGCGCGTCCGGCGCCTCGTACGCCATCAGGCGGCCCAAGAACGGCGCGAAGACCAGCAGCTGGAGGCAGGCGAAGTCCTGGCTGGACAGCCGGCGGCGGCCGAGCGCGTCGAGGGCGGCGAGGGTGGAGCGCAGCGCGTTGCGGGCCGCGGCCAGCAGGGCACGCTCCGCGGCCGGGGCGCCTTGGATTTCTACCAGCTGGAACAAGGCCTGGGTTTGATGTGGGATGGAGGGCGGTGGGATTTTCGTCCAGAAGCTGCTTCCAAGGCGTGTAGAACCACACGCAGGTCACCAAGCGGTTGGTGCTGGCATCGGACCCATGCGGAGGCCTTCGCGGCAGCGGGCAACGGTGTTCAAGCTGCCGTGGTGCCTTCCGTGGATGACTGCATAATGTGGAGCGTGGCGGCCTGCCTGAGCGACGCATGTGTGGGCGTGGTGCCGTGCGTTGCACCGCCGACCTCACCTGCAGGGAGCTGTGCAGCTCCACCAGGGGGCGTGCCAAGGGGGGTGCTAGGGGCCGACGCAGCAGGTCCATTGCCGCGGCGCCCGCCGCGGACATGCTCGATGAGGCGGCGCCTGGACGGTTGGGGCGCCGCGGAGGGACAGGGCATGATCACCAAGAGTCAAGACAGGGTCGCCGCAGTCCGAGGAAGCGGCACCCTCGTCGCTTGCAAGCCGGGCGCATGACACCTGTTCCACTGCGGCCTGACATCAGGGACGCTCACGAGGGATAAAATGGCAGTAAACCCTGCCGGAGAGCTGCCTCAAGGCGAGGACAGGAAGGGTCCGTCCTGGAGAACAGAACGCGATTGCTCTTGCTCGCAGGCAACCAGGGGGCCTTGCGAACGTTCTACCAGCTGCAGAACGCGACGATCCGTTCTGTGTGTGGGCGTACATGGCGGTTGTAAGCTTCGAAACGCCCGACGTGGGCGGATGGGCATGGCCGTGAGCCTCTCGGAATCAGTTGTTTGGGTCCGTGTTTCAAACGGATCCAGAGGTTGAGGGCATCAGGGGAGTTGTTGTTGGCAGCACTTGGCCACTGCTTGTGCAAGTTATCCGCTTGACCAGCCCTGCGGCATGTCTAGAAATCTTGTGACAGGTGACTCCATGAGTGCGCCCCACTCACTCATTGATGATGTCACGTCTTCGCACATATGCATGGTCGGGTCCTGTGTTCCTGCAGCTCGTGGCGTTGTATAGCCGTCAGCAACTGCACGTTGCTAAGTGCAGGTTGGCCCTTCGTTCTGATCTGGCGGCGGTTGTCAAGGGTCGGCTGGCTCGGGGTCTGCCTGTGGGTGAGTGCTCGCAGAGGGTACATTGGTTGCACAGTCAAGCCCCAAACGCGCACTTGTGTAGAGCGGTTATCTTGATGAGAGCGTGCGGCATTGCAGTCCGAGCAGTGAAGATCCGCATTCATGGGGCAAATATCACTCCATGGCGAGTGTGGACGGGCTGAACAGACACGCTTCACTAAGTGATTCATGCAAGCTGCGCTCGTGCATTTGGTTTACTGAGCCATTCTCTCGAAGTTACTGTTTGGTAGGGCCGCAACTGCTGCAGCGCAGCACAATCAATGCGCCACTGCTGCTGCTCGCTCCACGCCGGTGCACTTGCGGGTGACACCAGGCTGAAAAGGTGGCGGAATGAGGCTGTCAACAGATCCGACTGACAGACCGCGATTATGTGCGTGTCACCCGAGCAAGAGATCTGCGTTCGAGTTTACGATAAGGTATCGTAGTCTAGTGTGATGGCACGGGTGAAAAAACAAGATGTTTAAAGTTGTACTCGAGGATTATGCGTACTGAAGAAGTCATGCGGGGCGAATACGAGACACCAGGCTCACAGGCGCATTGACATTCAGGGCACACGCAGCCTGAGCACCCACGGCCTAAATGGTATTCCATGA
Organism: Monoraphidium neglectum; assembly: GCF_000611645.1. NCBI lineage: Eukaryota > Viridiplantae > Chlorophyta > Chlorophyceae > Sphaeropleales > Selenastraceae > Monoraphidium > Monoraphidium neglectum. The sequence goes on from NW_014011437.1 coordinate 4,306, forward strand.
TGGGGATTGCTGCCGTCAATGCTCCTGACACTGCTACTGCTGCTGTCCAGGCAGATCCTGTCCCCATGACCAGGCGCCGGACCGCCAACGACGGCCGGGGGTCACTGATGTCACACTCAGCGGCATGCTCGACGAGCCTCTCCGGCTCGGCGCATATCTGCCGCCAGCAACCTGCCGATCATTTTGCCCGTGGCAAGGTGTATTGTGTCCCGCAGCCAGTCTTCTTGTTGTCATCAATCACAAGCCAGCTGTACTGCACACAACCTTCAGCCTGCCGCCCAGGGCAAGTCCCCCATTCAAAGGAGCCGTCGGTTACATTTGGAACGTGAAGGTGAAGCCACCGCCTGCATGCTGGAAATTGTGGAAGCCCCCGGGGCCGCCTGGCCCAAAGCCGGCCTGCTCCAGGTCCTCCCCCCTGTCATAGGCGCCCCGCTTGTCGTCATCCTTGAGCACCTCATAGGCCTCCGCCACCTGCAGATATTTTTGGGGCGAGGGGGGGGGGGAGGAGGGGGACAAGGAATTGAGTAAGCAGGTGGCGCTTTTATTTTAAGGGAGGACAACGAGGGGGCTTTGATAATTGATTTTGGGCGTTTGCGACGCGTGCGACGAACGACACTTTCGACATGAACAGCTGAGAGCCCAGGGTCGAGCGCACAGGTCACAATTACGCCTCTAAACCACTCCTCCCAGCACCACGGGGCCCACCTCCTTGAACTTGTCCTCGTACGCGGCCTTCTCCGCGAGCGGCGCCTTGTCTGGGTGGTAGGTGATGGCCATCTTCTTGTAGGCCTTCTTGATGTCACGGATGTCAGCTTGCCTGGGGTGGCGTGGTTGAGCGGGCACAAGGGCACGGTGCGAGTGAGTGCATGCATTCGTGTCAGCGCGTGTGAGCGTGTGTACTGCACGCCCATTAGTGGAATATATTGTGTGTGTGTGTGTGTGTGTGTGTGTGTGTGTGTGTGTGTGTGTGTGTGTTTGTTTGAGCGGATGGAGCACGTGGAGCACAATATCAGAGGCACCGTGGAACAGGGCATTGTGGCAAAACATCAAGAAAGCTGAGGAGACCACCACCACACATACACAGACAATCTTCCTCCTCAATTACGTTGGCATCCCTGTTGTCGCATCGGCTCGTGCCCACTTACTTGTCCACACCCAGAATTTTGTAATAGTCCTTGCGTTGACTCATTTTGAGGCGCTTTTCAGCCTCACGGTACAGCTGGGCGGGGTGGCATGAGAAGGGAGAGGTATGCAAAGTAAGGACTCTGCCCAAGCGGAGAGCGCCAGCAGACAGGCCCCACAGAATTGTGGCAGATGTGCACTGCTCGTGATCCTGACCGTGTCAGTCCCCAGGCGCGCCGCTTGGAGCGGCACCAGGCAGTTCCCGAGTCCCGCAAGCGATCAGCTCAACGCTGCCGAGCTCGGGGTTGCCAGCGCCCCCGCCCCGCGCACCTGTGCGTACTCCCCGTCCCCCTGGTGCGCCGTCGCAGCTGCCTTGGCCCTGTTTGAGGCCTCCTGGAACTCCTCCAGGTCAAACAGGATGTGCACGATGTCAGTGGTGGCGCCACGGTGGCCGGCCTCCAGGGCCAGGACCGTCTCGCAGGACTGTTGGTTTAGGGGGATTGGTGGGGGCAAGGGTATTGGGCAGGGGCCAGGCAGCGGCTGAGGGCTCTACGCTAGGATAGCAAGCGGAAAGCATCTGCGCGACTGCCCTGGCTTAGAATATTGTCCCGAACGCGCCAAAGTGCCCTGTCGGCTCTTTGTGTGGCAGCGACACCCGCCGCCCAGTAGGCTGCCTGCCCCTCGCTCGATGCGTGCCAGGGGCCGCACCTCCCGCGCCTCCTTGTACTGGCGCATGTTTCGCCGCACGCGGCACAGCGAGTAGTGCAGCTCTGTCGCCGCCTTGGTGTGCGCGGGGTCCACCGCCAGCGCCCCCTGCAGCTGGGCCTCCGCCTCGGACCAATTGCTCTCCTCCTCGGCCCTGGGTGGGATGATGTTGGGTTACGTGCATGTGGTGTGTGTGCGTGTGAGTATATGTGTGTGTGTGAGCATACACAGGAGTGTGTGCGGGTGGGTGGGTGGGCATGTGCACGCATGTATGTCGTGGTGCATGCCATGAATGCACGCCCTGCTCTTGCCAGCCAGCCACGGCGGCCCCTCCCCTCAAAGCACAACCTAGAGGCACGCGCGCGCGCCGCGCACCTGGCTGCGCGCTGCCGCCGCCGGTCCAGGTCCTTCACCTTGTTGAACTCCTGGAGGGAGGGCGGGGGGTTCCGCGAGGGCAGGGGCGGCTTCAAGGGGGTACATTGGCTGCGGGGCGGAGGGGAACCCCGCATTGGCAGCGACCTACAGCCGTCCGCCCGCACGCGTGGGTTCCCCCTGGCCCAGGCCCATTTCTGCCGCACGCTGCTGCGCATGCGCCTGCACATGCAAATGCTTTTCACAACACACGCACCCATAGCTCACGTGCGCCAAGCAACCCTCCCCACCCTCCCAGCAGCACCCTGCCCGCCTTACAGGGACGCCCGGCCCACGCCCCGGCGCCCCGCCCCGCGTGCCTTGCGTGCCGGCGTGTGGTCTGGGTCATATTTGAGGGCCTCCCCAAAGTGCCTCTTGGCCAGGTCGTGGTCGTTGAGGTACAGGTAGGACCGCCCCCGCAGCACCAGGGCCTCTAGGTGGCCCGGGCTGGCCTTGAGCAGGCGGCCCGTGGAGGCGATCACCTGTCAGGGGGGCAGGGGGGGAGTGTCCCAGGGGGGCCGGAAGTTCGTGGGGCGGGCGGCTGCGTCGGACTCCTGCCTGGAGGGGGCCAGTGTGGTGCATACAATGAAACAACCTTTCACACCACCGCTGTTAGCCACCAAACCTGCTCAGAAAAGCACGACAGAAGAGGGCGATTTCACAAGTGACTCTGTGCCAGGTGACCGTGATGCCACCCATCGCCGCCGAACCGATCGCGCCGCGCAAGGCCTCTCTCAACACAAAAGGCAACCGGCCGTGCGCACCTGCTCGTAGTTTTTCGCGGCAAACTCGAGCTGCGCCTCCGCCACCTGCGCCCGGGTGCAGTCTGGCGCCGCCTCCAGCACCATCGCGATCGCCCGCCGCGCCGCCTCCGGCCCCTGGCTGTCCAGCCGCTCCAGCATGCCCATGGCCGCCTCCAGCGCCGCGACCGCCTCCAGCTCCTTCACGGCCGCCTTGTGGCCCGCCTTGATACGTATCACCTGCTCCAGGTCTGACCGCGCCGCGGCGATGTTGCACAGCTGCCTGCGGCCACGGGGGCGCGTCGTGGTGCTGTTTTCCCATGCAGGCAGGCGCGCAGGGCTGCACACCGGGGGCTGCCTGATTACATACCCCAGCGCTTCTGGTCGGGCCAGGCCTTGCGGCACGCCTGGCCCCAACAGCCGAGGCGTTGCTTGGCCGCGCCGCGTGCGCTGGCCGACAGACCAGACCGGCAAGGGCAACGGCGGTCCGACATCAAACTTCTGTTTCAGAAAATCTACCTCCCTCGTGCAATCTCCCTCTCTCTCTCTGTCTCTCTCTCTCTCTCTCTCTCTCTCTCACACACACACACACACACACACACAGTTAGGGGAGGCGCGCACCTCTGCAGCTTCCCCCTGTGCAGGTAGCCCGCCGTGAATGCGCCATCCTTCTCGATCGCTGCATCGAGGTCACGCAGCGCTGCAGAGTGCTGCCGCAGCGACATGTAGGCGGCCGCGCGCTTCGTGTAGAACAGCGCCTGCGCCGGGTCCGCGTCTATCGCGTCGGTGTAGTGCCGGATGGAGCTGCTGAACTCGCCGCGGCCGAACGAGGCGTCGCCCTCGCGCAGGAGCGCCGCCGCGTCGGGCGCCGACGCGGCGGCGCCGGCCGCGGCGAGCAGCCAGAGCGGCAGCAGCAGCGGCGTCGCCATGGCGCGGGACCAGTGCTTTTAGGTCTGTGAAGAAGGGAGCTGCAGATTCCAAGGGTCCAAAGGGCACAACGCAATGTGCGGAGCGCGTCGCTGCGTCGGCGCAGCAACCGCCTGCTCTTGCTGCCCTTGCAATCGCGCTTCGCCGGCGCCGCAGCTCAGATGGAGAAATCACGCCGGTGTGATGCCACGAAGCGCCAATGAGCGTAGCTGCACGTCTGTTCGAGGCACCTGTCTCGTACTCGAACACGGCAGGGAGCGCAAGAGGTGCAAAACACCGCGACAGTGCTGAAAGAGATGAAGCTGATCAGTACTACGGATCGATGTTTGTTGCTGCGGGCAAAAGCTGCTCGATCGGTGGCTTCATCTTGGCTTCTACCGTACTCCGGTCTGCTCCGACGTTGACTCTTGCATCAAGCTTGCCTCCAGTAACTGGTATCGATCACATACAGATACGGTACCCGCGATTTGCAGCGGAGATCGCAGCCAGGACGCGTCCGGCAGCGGGGGGCACCCATGGCGTCCCGTTCGCGTTCGAGGTCGCCTCGGAGAAGATCTTTGTCACCTAAAGGAAAATATAATGGTCATAGGGAGGATGATAGGAACGAGAGGGGCAGGCAGAACGGGCGATCTCACCGCTCGCGCAGCAGGAGTCGGGGCAGGGACCGCAGCGGCGAGAGAGAACGGTGGAGGGATGATAGGGACCGCTCGCCGCACGGCAGGCGGTCGCCAGAGCGGCGGCGGTCGCCAGAGCGGCGACGCGAGCGCTCCCCGTCGCCGCTGCGCCGCGGGCACCGCCGGTCCCGTTCGCCGCCGCCACGTGACGGGGGACGGCTGCCGCCCCCGCCTAGCGACGGTGGGCGGTTCCCGCCGCCACCTCCGCAGCAGCATGACGGTGGCCGTGACCCACGGATGCACCCGGACCGGGACCCGGCGCGGCGGCGCCAGTCACCAGAGTACCGCCGCTTCGAGCGCCCGCCGGACGACCGCGCCGGCGCGCACGGCGGGGGCGGAGGGGGCGGCTGGGGCCAGCCGAAGCAGCCGGCATCGTGGCGCACGCACATACAGTGAGCAGGCCGCCTGGGGCGTGGGACGCAAAGCAGGGGTGATTGGGAAGGATGCCGATTCCGCGGCCTATCCGCCGGCGCAGCCGCTACTGCTCGTGCTTGCATGCCGCTGCTCCTGCTTGCATGGCGCCGAGCGGCGACACTCTCCATCGCTCCGGACGCGCCCGCCTCTGCGTCGCAGGTATGAGGGCCTCAACATGAACGGCCCGAGCCTGGATCAGATGCCTCGGGACGAGGAGTTTCTTGGGGCGGACAGCTTCCAGGAGCTGTGAGCGGGAGCGGGAGCGGGGCGGGGGACGGGATCCGACGGCGCGCGCTGACGCCTGCTGGGCCGCATGCCTGGATGAAAGCGGGCGGCGTGACGCTGCAGGCCGCTGGCTTGAAAGGCGCCCAGATTGAGCTGTCTGGCGAGCAGCAGTGCGCCATGCAGCGCGCGGCGTCAGGTCGGCAGGACTTCGTGGTGAGGTTGTTGGCACGCGTGCATGCTCCGACGCCATCCATCACCTTTCGACCCCGCAGGCGGCGGCTTAAACGGTTGCGGATGTGGGAGGACAGCAGCTGGACACTGTGGCGCAACACACCCAGCCCTCCCCCCGGCGAGGGCCCCTCCGGCAGCAGCGACGACGAGGAGGAGGAGCCGGCAGCGCCAGCGCAGCAGCAGCAGCAGCAGAATGGCCAGGCAGCCAACGGGCGGCCGGGCGAAATGGGGCCGCCGCCGCCCCGGCCGCCCAAGGCACTCAAGGGGCACGCGCTGGAGGACGCGGCCAAGGCGGGGCGGCGGCTTAAGGAGCTGGAGAAGCACCAGAAGGAGCTGGACGCCCTGGAGGAGCAGGTGGGGGGTAGGGG